>NC_059220.1:1442771-1495271 GCF_020615455.1 Coregonus clupeaformis
AACTGAAGAACCCTGGGACAGGAGTCACCTGTTACAGAAGAGGAGAGAGACCTTACTTATAGCTACTGTAGAGTGAAATATATGGAATTATAGATTATTTTAGACGGTCTCTAACCTGTGATCAAGAATAATCAATAGATTCACGTTCATAGGTGGAAAATATCCAACAGTGAAAGATTCTTAGTAGCAACACTGACTCAAGATGAACAGTCAAAAGGACATGGATCTTGAGCTTGTTCAGCCTCCTTCCTACACACCAAAGTTTACTGTGGTTCTGTGTCTAGTGAGTCCACATGGGATTTGTTGAGCTGTAACTCCACCTACAGGAAAGACATGATATCATACCACACTGTATCATGTTCTCCTGTATGTCAGAGGGAACCTTCCCTTCCTGTTAGGCAAGCTGGTGAGTGTTTTGGCATTGAATCAGAGTCAGTTACAGTGTGATGTTAATGCAGGTGTGATTAGTCTACAGTACACCAGGGATGAGGTTTTTGTAGAGCAGAGAAGGAGATCTGATGCACTGTGTAAACTAGCGGCACAGTAATACACAGCACTGCTATCTGGAGTTGGTTGATTGATGGTTAAGGTGCTGGTACCACCTGCATTAGCATCTCCTTCTATATCAAATCCAGCCTCAGGAAATCCAGATTTCCCTATCATGTATCCTAAAAACACTAATTCTCTGTAGTTGGATTGCTTGTACCAGAAGATGCGATCATAGCCTGATACATTGTGTGAACACTCCATCTTAGGCGACTCTCCCTGTTTCCTTGTACAGGGCTGCAGGACTCTGGTGAACCTGGTTACTGGGAGAAGAACCTGAGAGAGAGAGAGAGAGAGAGAGAGAGAGAGAGAGAGGGAGAGAGAGAGAGAGAGAGAGAGAGAGAGAGAGAGAGAGAGAGAGAGAGAGAGAGAGAGACACGAGGAGAGAGAGAGAGAGAGAGAGAGAGAGAGAGAGAGAGAGAGAGGAGAGAGAGAGAGAGAGAGAGAGAGAGAGAGAGAGAGAGAGAGAGAGAGAGAGAGACAGCTGAAACAACAGATAAAGAAACATATTCACCTGAAACATAAAACCCAATCAAATGAGGATATTAGTAGTTGATGAAATCAGATCTCGAATACCTGCAGCCCAGGCTGTGTAACCAATGGTTATGGAGATAAGAATTCTGATCATGTTGACTCTCTGTTAAGGAGACAGAAAGAATGTGACAGACAAACCACTCCTCATGAATTAGAGGGGGCTTCTCATCAACTCATCTCAGTGATCTTACAGAGAGGGGGATGCTGCCTCCTTATGAGAACATCTAAAGCATCAGAGACCTGAGATGAACCCTACAGAGGAGTCTATGTGGGACAGGAAGCAGGTTGTCGAAATAGAGCAGAGAGGGAGATCTGATGAACTGTGTAAACTAGCAGCACAGTAATACTCATTACATTGGTGTTCAAGGCAGAAATGTGGCCGCTATGACGTAGTGCTGTGATAGAAGCCTCTCTCACTACACTGGAAGTTAATGGAATACGAATGTTTTATCGCTAAAATGTGTCGTGGAGATTCTAATCAATAAAGGTCAACCAGGATATTACTTTATTCAAACCGTATTAATAAGGTAGTAAGTGAGGCTGGTCGACCCAACACTCTTAGTGTTGGGCTGAGAGACTCTGACATGCAGGGTACAATACAAAGATATTTTATGGCATGATACCGTCTCTCACTCTACATGACAAGCAGCAGATGTGTGGAATGAGTCAAAAGGTTAGGATTTGTATGAAAGAAATGAATAATTCACGAAGCAGACAGTATCTGCTATGAAGACTGTTCTCATTGTATGGAAACCAGAGTTTGGCCTCCAAGACAAGGTTCTAATCAACTATTCATAACAGATCTCATCCCTGGTACCTTACAGACACAAATTCAGTCTATGAAAATGCAGGCTCAGTCAGACCAGAGACATCTCCTTCTCACACACCATTAATCATGAAGTGGAATGTGGCTGTTGGTTTTATCACCTAGCTATTCATAAATCAATTGTCGATTACAGGATTCAAAATGGCCAGGAACAAATAACTTTCTTCTGAAACTCGTCAGTCTATTCTATTCTTGTTCTGAGAAATGAAGGCTATTCCATGCGAGAAATTGCTCAAGAAACTTGAAGATATCGTACAACGCTGTGTACTACTCCCTTCACAGGAACAGCGCAAACTGGCTCTAACCAGAATAGAAAGAGGAGTGGGAGGCCCCGGTGCACAACTGAGCAAGAGGACAAATAAATTAGAGTGTCTAGTTTGAGAAACAGACGCCTTACAGGTCCTCAACTGGCAGCTTCGTTAAATAGTACACGCAAAACACCAGTCTCCAACGTCAACAGTGAAGAGGCGACTCCGGGATGCTGACCTTCTAGGCAGAGTTGCAAAAGAAAAAGCCATATCTCTGACCAATAAAAATAAAAGATTAAGATGGGCAAAAGAACACAGACACTGGACAGAGGAAGATTGGAAAAAAGTGTTATGGACAGACGAATCAAAGTTTGAGGCACTCGGATCACAAAGAAGAACATTTGTGAGACGCAGACCAAATGAAAGATGCTGGAGGAGTGCTTGATGCCATCTGTCAAGACATGGTGGAGGCAATGTGAGTGTTCACAGGGTGCTTTGGTGGTGGTAAAGTGGGAGATTTGTACAGGGTAAAGGGATCTTGAAGAAGGAAGGCTATCACTCCATTTTACGCGCCATGCCATACCCTGTAGACGGCTCTTGATTGGAGCCAATTTCCTCCTAAAACAGGACAATGACCCAAAAAGCACAGCTCCAAACTGTGCAATAACTATTTAGGGAAGAAGCAGTCAGCTGGTATTCTGTCTATAACGGAGTGGCCAGCAGAGTCACCGGATCTCAACCCTATTGAGCTGTTGTGGGAGCAGCTTGACCGCATGTTATGTAAGAGTGCCCATCAAGTCAATCCAATTTGTGGGAGGTGCTTCAGGAAGCATGGGTGAAATCTCTTCAGATTACCTCAACAAATTGACAACTAGAATGCCAAAGGTCTGCAAGGCTGTAATTGCTGCAAACGGAGGGGGTTCTTTGATCGAAAGCAAAAGTTTGAAGGACACAATTATTGTTTCTATTAAAAATCATTATTTCTAACCTTGCTCAATGACTACATTTCCTATTCATTATGCTATATTTCCTATTCAAACTAATTTCATGTATGTTTTCATGGAAAACCGGAAATGTCTACTTGACCCCAAACTTTTGAACAGTAGTGTACGTTTATGTATGCATACAGTATAATTATTCCTAATTCTAGTATTAACTTTATCATCATGATTTATAATACAGATCAGTATCTTAATGCATTATTAATCAAAATTATTATATAATAAATTTAGCAGTGTATAGACCTCCGCAATCACCCTGATACCCCAAAAATACACAATTTTAGACAAGTCTTGACCAATCCCCTTCAGGGAACCAACCCCGCCCCCCTTTCCTTCTTCTTTAGGCTTCTCTTCATTGTCTTCTGTCTGCTTCACAGTTCCGATGGCCCATGATAATGTCCTAATTTACATGTCTCAGGAATAATCCAATTTTCCCAGACAGATTAATGTCTCACCTATTATGTCTTGTCCATTTGCCAACCAGTATACCAGCATACCAGCAACATGAGAGATGTTTGGAACAGATCTACAGTGGGGAAAAAAAGTATTTAGTCAGCCACCAATTGTGCAAGTTCTCCCACTTAAAAAGATGAGAGAGGCCTGTACATTTTCATCATAGGTACCGTCAACTATGACACACAAATTGAAAAGAACGGTCCAAAAGGTCACATTGCTTAGGATTTTAATGAATTTGTTAGGGCAAATTATGGTGGAAAAATAAGTATTTGGTCACCTACAAACAAGCAAGATTTCTGGCTCTCACAGACCTGTAACTTCTTCTTTAAGAGGCTCCTCTGTCCTCCACTGCGTTCCTGTATTAATGGCACCTGTTTGAACTTGTTCCACAGTATAAAAAGACACCTGGTCCACAACCTCAAACAGTCACACTCCAAACTCCACTATGGCCAAGACCAAGAGCTGTCAAAGGACACCAGAAACAAAATTGTAGACCTGCACCAGGCTGGGGAAGACTGAATCTGCAATAGGTAAGCAGCTTGGTTTGAAGAAATCAACTGTGGGAGCAATTATTAGGAAATGGAAGACATACAAGACCACTGATAATCTCCCTTGATCTGGGGCTCCACGTAAGATCTCACCCCGTGGTCAAAATGATCACAAAAACGGTGAGCAAAAATCCCAGAACCACACCGGGGGGACCTAGTGAATGACCTGCAGAGAGCTGGGACCAAAGTAACAAAGCCTACCATCAGTAACACACTACGCCGCCAGGGACTCAAATCCTGCTGTGCCAGACGTGTTCCCCCTGCTTAAGCCAGTACATGTCCAGGCCCGTCTGAAGTTTGCTAAGAGTGCATTTGGATGATCCAGAAGAGGATTGGGGAGAATGTCATATGGTCAGATGAAACCAAAATAGAACTTTTTGGTAAAAACTCAACTCCGTGGTTTGGAGGACAAAGAACACCATACCTACTGTGAAGCATGGGGTGAAACATCATGCTTTGGGGCTGTTTTTTCTGCAAAGGGACCAGGTCGACTGATCCGTGTAAAGGAAAGAATGAATGGGGCCATGTATCATGAGATTTTTTGAGTGAAAACCTCCTTCCATCAGCAAGGGCATTGAAGATGAAACGTGGCTGGGTCTTTCAGCATGAGCAATGATCCCAAACACGACTCGCCCGGGCAATGAAGGAGTGGCTTCGTAAGGCATTTCAAGGTCCTGGAGTGGCCTAGCCAAATCTCCGTGATCCTCAACCCCATAGAAAATCTTTGGAGGGGAGTTGAAAGTCCATGTTGCCCAGCGACAGCCCCAAAACATCACTGCTCTAGAGGAGATCTGCATGGAGGAATGGGCCAGAATACCAGCAACAGTGTGTGAAAACCTTGTGAAGACTTACAGAAACGTTTGACCTGTGTCATTGCCAACAAAGGGTATATAACAAAGTATTGAGAAACTTTTGTTATTGACCAAATTTATTTTCCACCATAATTTGCAAATAAATTCATTGAAATCCTACAATGTGATTTTCTGGATTTTTTCTAATTTGTCTGTCATAGTTGACGTGTACCTATGATGAAAATTACAGGCCTCTTTCATCTTTTTAAGTGGGAGAACTTGCACAATTGGTGGCTGACTAAATACTTTTTGCCCCACTGTATCTCACATGGACTCCTGTCACACTCCTGAGAGAAAAAGACATGAGAGAAAAAAACAGTTGATAGCTTGACTGGATGCTGTGTATCAGGTTTCTGGCTCGGACTCAGGTCTCTTGGCAGAAGTGAGTGCAAGGACCATACTGAACACCATTTTCTTCTTCAGCCGGTCAAAGGGGGTTTTGAGGTTCACACCGTTCTTGGCCAAATTATCCCTTCCATGCGTCTAGATACCATCTGTAGTCACCTTCACCATAACCTCGAGAGAGGACGGATCAGAACAACAGTTTAGTTCAGTTCATTACTTTCTATGTAAATAGTCCAATTGAGCCATTTGATTAATTGCTCAGGAGTGTTATGGCTTGGGGGTAGAAGCTGTTAAGGAGCCTTTTGGACCTAGACTTGGTGCTCCGGTACCGCTTGCCGTGCGGTAGAAGAGAGAACAGTCTATGACTTGGGTGGCTGGAGTCTTTGACAATTTTTTGGGCCTTCCTCTGACACCGCCTAGTATATACTGTAGGTCCTGGATGGCAGTGTATAGACCTCCACAATCAGTCTGGAGTCTGGAGAGTCTGGAGAGACAGTTCTCGTGATGCTGGACTGTCTCTACATTGATCGTCAGCTCGGCCTTTCCCGCTGTCTCCATTTTTATGTGTCGATTATTCTGTCACGTTGTATACTGATAGAAGACAGTCGCAGGAATACGTAATAGTTTTTATTACTCAGCATGTAAACTGTAAACAATGTACTCACGAGACCAACGAACATGGGACAATATCCAGAAGGACAATTGGGGAACAGAGGGCACATGTATACATATGCTAATCAGGGGAATGGGAACCAAGTGTGTAATGAGACAAGACAGTCTGGGGGATGGTGGTATGAAACCAGGTCAGTTATGCCTAGAAGGCCGGTGACGTAGACCTCTGAAGCTGGTGAACGGAATGAACAGCAGTACCCGGGCGGATCCGTAACAGTATTGGATGCGTGTCGTGGAAATTCTAACCAGAAAGGAAGAGGCTGTAGATTCTTGAGTTCCTGAGATGAACCCTACAGGAGGAGTCTATGTGGGACAGGAAGCAGGTTGTCGTAGAGCAGAGAGGGAGGTCTGATGAACTGTGTAAACTAGCAGCACAGTAATACTCATTACATTGGTGTTCAAGCAGGCAGAAATTTGGCCGCTATGACGTAGTGCTGTGATAAAGCCTCTCTCACACTGGAAGTTAATAGGAATATGAATGTTTTATCGCTAAAATGTGTCGTGGAGATTCAAATCAATAAAGGTCGACCAGGATATTACTTTATTCAAACCGTATTAATAAGGTAGTAAGTGAGGCTGGTCGACCCAACACTCTGACAAGCAGCAGATGTGTGGAATGAGTCAAAAGGTTAGGATTTGTATGAAAGAAATGAATAATTCACAGCAGACAGTATCTGCTATGAAGACTGTTCTCATTGTATGGAAACCAGAGTTTGGCCTCCAAGACAAGGTTCTAATCAACTATTCATAACAGATCTCATCCCTGGTACCTTACAGACACAAATTCAGTCTATGAAAATGCAGGCTCAGTCAGACCAGAAACATCTCCGTCTCACACACCATTAATCATGAAGTGGAATGCGGCTGTTGGTTTTATCACCTAGCCATTCATAAATCAATTGTCGATTACAGGCTCAAAATGGCCAGAAACAAATAACTTTATTCTGAAACTCTTCAGTCTATTCTTGTTCTGAGAAATGAAGGCTATTCCATGCGAGAAATTGCCAAGAAACTGAAGATATCGTACAACGCTGTGTACTACTCCCTTCACAGAACAGCGCAAACTGGCTCTAACCAGAATAGAAAGAGGGAGTGGGAGGCCCCGGTGCAACTGAGCAAGAGGACAAATACATTAGAGTGTCTAGTTTGAGAAACAGACGCCTTACAGGTCCTCAACTGGCAGCTTCATTAAATAGTACCCGCAAAACACCAGTCTCAACGTCAACAGTGAAGAGGCGACTCCGGGATGCTGACCTTCTAGGCAGAGTAGCAAAGAAAAAGCCATATCTCTGACTGGCCAATAAAAAGAAAAGATTAAGATGGGCAAAAGAACACAGACACTGGACAGAGGAAGATTGGAAAAAAGTGTTACGGTCAGACGAATCAAAGTTTGAGGTGCTCGGATCACAAAGAAGAACATTTGTGAGACGCAGACCAAATGAAAAGATGCTGGAGGAGTGCTTGATGCCATCTGTCAAGCATGGTGGAGGCAATGTGATGGTCTGGGGTGCTTTGGTGGTGGTAAAGTGAGAGATTTGTACAGGGTAAAAGGGATCTTGAAGAAGGAAGGCTATCACTCCATTTTGCAACGCCATGCCATACCTGTGGGACGGCGCTTGATTGGAGCCAATTTCCTCCTACAACAGGACAATGACCCAAAGCACAGCTCCAAACTATGCAATAACTATTTAGGGAAGAAGCAGTCAGCTGGTATTCTGTCTATAACGGAGTGGCCAGCACAGGCACCGGATCTCAACCCTATTGAGCTGTTGTGGGAACAGCTTGACCGTATGGTACGTAAAAGTGCCCATCAAGCCAATCCAATTTGTGGGAGATGCTTCAGGAAGCATGGGGTGAAATCTCTTCAGATTACCTCAACAAATTGACAACTAGAATGCCAAAGGTCTGCAAGGCTGTAATTGCTGCAAACGGAGGGTTCTTTGACGAAAGCAAAGTTTGACGGACACAATTATTATTTATATTAAAAATCATTATTTCTAACCTTGTCAATGACTACATTTCCTATTCATTATGCTATATTTCCTATTCAAACTAATTTCATGTATGTTTTCATGGAAAACCTGGAAATGTCTAAGTGACCCCAAACTTTTGAACGGTAGTGTACGTTTATGTTAGCATACAGTATAATTATTCCTAATTCTAGTATTAACTTTATCATCATGATTTATAATTACAGATCAGTATCTTAATGCATTATTAATCAAAATTATTATATAATAAATTTAGCAGTGTATAGACCTCCACAATCACCCTGATACCCCAAAATACACAATTTTAGACAAGTCTTGACCAATCCCCCCTTCAGGAACCAACCCCCCCTCCTTCTTCAGGCTTCTCTTCATTTCTTCTGTCTGCTTCACAGTTCCGATGGCCCATGATAATGTCCTAATTTTCATGTCTCAGGAATAATCTGATTTTCCCAGACAGATTAATGTCTGTCAGATTAATGTCTGCCTTTCTCCACAATATGAGCAGAGGCCCTCCTTCTCCTACGCTCTGCCTCGGGCAAACGTGCAGAGCCCACCTCCATCGGCTCTGGCCACGAAGCAGGTGTAGCCATGGGCTCCTGATTCTGCGCAGGTCTTCGTCGGGACTGCAGGAGGTTGTCCAACCGGATCGCCATGCTGATGAGCTGGTCGAGTGACAGGTTGTCATCACGGCAGGCTAACGCCATCTGTACCTCCTCCTGCAGTCCACTGCGGAAAACGGTGACCAGAGCTGACTCGTTCCATACGGTGGAGGCCACGATGATCCGGAACTCCAGGGCGAACTCCGAGGCGGTCTTAGATCCTTGGCGTAGTCGGAGTAGATGCTCACCCCCATCTCTGCCCTCCACAGGATGATCAAACACCGAGCGGAAGAGGCGGGTGAAGCGCTAGTAGGACTCAACCTCGGGTCCGCTCGTTTCCCAGACAACAGCACCCCAGTCCAGGGCCTTTCCGGTCAGTGCCGAGATGACTTGGCAACCCTGTCACTGCCAGAGACAGCTTCGGCATAGCGAGCGAGGTACAGGTCGCATTGCAGAAGGAATCCCTTGCATCTCGCTGGCGCGCCATCAAAGCGCTCCGGGAGGAACAGGGGTATTCCGCGGACCGGCTCAGATGGGATGGAGGCAGGTAGTGGTCGTGTTGGGGCTGGTGCCGGAACCGGTACTGGAGACTGGAGGGACTGCACTTTGCCATCCAACCATAGGATGGTTGCCAGCATGCTGTCCATGGCGCTACCGAGTCTGGAGAGACAGTTCTCGTGATGCTGGACTGTCTCTACATTGATCGTCAGCTCAGCCTTTCCCGCTGTCTCCATTTTTATGTGTCGATTATTCTGTCACGTTGTATACTGATAGAAGACAGGCGCAGGAATACGTAATCATTTTTTTTATTACTCAGCATGTAAACTGTAAAACAATGTACTCACGAGACCAACGAACATGGGACAATAATCGAGAAGGACAATGGGGAACAGAGGGCACATGTATACATCTGCTAATCAGGGGGAATGGGAAACAAGTGTGTAATGAGACAAGACAGTCTGGGGATGGTGGTAATGAAACCAGGTCAGTTATGCCTAGAAGGCCGGTGACGTAGACCTCTGAAGCTGGTGAACGAATGAACAGCAGTACCGGGCGGATCCGTAAAGTATTGGATGCGTGTCGTGGAAATTCTAACCAGAAAGGAAGAGGCTGTAGATTCTTCAAACAACAACTTTTATTATAAGATTTGCAAATCTGGAGCTGGTTAACAATCCACTCAACAACAGTGCAGAGTTAAGAGACCCAACAAACAAGAGTTGGGTCTCAGCTTTTATAGGTAAAATACAACCTCTGTCTACGTGGCAGTTTAGCAGGTGTGTGAGAGCATGGTGGGAACAAACAAGATAACCCCAGTTTTGTTACTCCTGTCTGCTGATAGAATTGCTGCTGCTGCTCCAGCCAGCCTCTGTTCTCTTCATATCTCCACACAGCTGTGCCCTTGAAAGACAGGCTGGACCAATAACTGTGGTCACTCTCAGAGGCTCTTTGTCTTTGGTCGCATGACCAAGTTACTCAGAAACAAGAGAGGAAAACACTGGCTTCTTCTTACATGAGAGAAACAGATGGTGGAAATGTACAGGTTTAAGGCTCACACAGCGCATTTTGCCACCATATGCATCTCAATCCACCGCCTCCGCCGACGTTGCACTTCCACATCTGGGGTGAAAGGTGACAGAGCTAGACTGGTGTTTGTCAGACCATGAGACATCCTGAAAATTGGCCTTCTCATAAAATCATCTGTAGCTTCCAAACGGTTTGGACTAGACTCTATTATGATCGGTTTTAATCTAGGCCTCACAAGACTCGTCTGAAGGGTACCAGTTGAAAAATGAATTCGGAAAGTATTCAGACCCCTTGACTTTTTCCACATTTTGTTACGTTACAGCCTTATTCTAAAATTGTTTAAATTGCTATTTTTCCTCATCAATCTACACACAATACCCCATAATGACAAAGCGAAAACAGGTTTTTAGAAATGTTTGCAAATGTATAAAAAAATTAAAATCTGAAATATTACATTTGCATATGTATGAGTGGTAGTATGTTGTTTTACTCAGTATGTTGTTGAAGAACCTTTGGCAGCGATTACAGCCTCTAATCCTCTTGGGTATGACACTACAAGCTTGGCACACCTTGGTTTCATCAGTCCAGAGAATCTTGTTTTTCATGGTCTGAGAGTCCATTAGGTGCCTTTTGGCAAACTGCAAGTGGGCTGTCCTGTGCCTTTTACTGAGGAGTGGCTTCCCATCTGGCCATAAAGGCCTGATTTGGTGGAGTGCTGCAGAGATTGTTGTTTTCCCATCTCCACAGAGGAACTCTGGAGCTCTGTCAGAGTGACCATCGGGTTCTTGGTCACCTCCCTGACCAAGGCCCTTCTCCCCTGATTGCTCAGTTTGGCCGGGCGGCCAGCTCTAGGAAGAGTCTTGGGGGTTCCAAACTTCTTCCATTTAAGAATGATGGAGGCCACTGTGTTCTTGGAGACCTTCAATGCTGCAGACAATTTTTTGGTACCCTACCCCAGATCTGTGTCTTGACACAATCCTGTGTCGGAGCTCTACGGTCAATTCCTTCGACCTCATGGCTTGGTTTTTGCTCTGACATGCACTGTCAACTGTGGGACCTTATATAGACAGGTGTGTGCCTTTCCAAATCATGTCCGATCAATTGAATTTACCACAGGTGGACTCCAATCACGTTGTATACATATCTCAAGGATGATCAATGGAAACAGGATGCACCTGAGCTCAATTTCAAGTCTCATAGCAAAGGGTCTGAATACTTACGTAAATAAGGTGCTTCTGTTTTTAATTTGTAATATATTTGCAAAAATTTCTAAAACCCTGTTTTTGCTTTGTCATTATGGGGTATTATGTGTAGATTGATGAAGATTTTTACTAATTTAATCCATTTTAGAAAAAGGCTGTAAGGGGTCTGAATACTTTCCGAAGGGACTGTCCATCCTCAGGTCTCTAACACTCAGCCATCCTCAGGTCTCTAACACTCAGCCATCCTCAGGTCTCTACCACTAAGCCATCCTGAGGTCTCTACCACTCAGCCATCCTGAGGTCTCTACCACTCAGCCATCCTCTGGTCTCTACCACTCCAGCCAATCCTCTGGTCTCTACCACTCCAGCCATCCTCAGGTCTCTACCACTCAGCCATCCCCAGGTCTCTAACACTCCAGCCATCCTCAGGTCTCTACCACTCAGCCATCCTCGGGTCTCTACCACTCAGCCATCCTCAGGTCTCTACCACTCCAGCCATCCTCTGGTCTCTACCACTCAGCCATCCTCAGGTCTCTACCACTCCAGCCATCCTCAGGTATCTACCACTCAGCCATCCTCAGGTCTCTACCACTCAGCCATCCTCAGGTCTCTACCACTCCAGCCATCCTCAGGTCTCTACCACTCAGCCATCCTCTGGTCTCTACCACTCAGCCATCCTCAGGTATCTACCACTCAGCCATCCTCAGGTATCTACCACTCCGGCTCCATCCCCAGGTCTCTACCACTCAGCCATCCTCAGGTCTCTACCACTCCAGCCATCTTCAAGTCCTCTATCCTCTCAGCCATCCCTCGGTCTCTACCACTCAGCCATCCTGAGGTCTCTACCCTCAGCCATCCTCAGGTCTCTACCACTCAGCCATCCTCAGGTCTCTACCACTCCAGCCATCCTCAGGTCTCTACCACTCAGCCATCCTGAGGTCTCTGCCATTCAGCCATCTTCAAGTCTCTCACCACTCGAGCCATCCCAAGGTCTCTACCACTCAGCCATCCTCAGGTCTCCTACCACTCAGCCACCCTGAGGTCTCTCCACCACTCAGCCATCCTCAGGTCTCTACCACTAGCCATCCTCAGGTCTCTACCACTCCAGCCATCCTGAGGTCTCTACCACTCAGCCATCCTCAGGTCTCTACCACTCAGCCATACTCAGGTCTCTACCACTCAGCCATCCTCAGGTCTCTACCACTCAGCCATCCTCAGGTCTCTACCACTCAGCCATCCCTCAGGTCTCTACCACTCAGCCATCCTCAGGTCTCTACCACACAGCCATCCTCAGGTCTCTACCACTCCAGCCATCCTCAGGTCTCCACCAACTCAGCCATCCTCCTGTCTCTACCACTCAGCCACCCTCAACCTCTACCACTCCAGCCATCCTCAGGTCTCTACAACTCAGCCATCCTCAGGTCTCTACCACCAGCCATCCTAAGGTCTCTACCACTCAGCCATCCTCAGGTCTCTACCACTCAGCAATCCTCTGGTCTCTACCACTCAGCCATCCTCGGGTCTCTACCACTCAGCCATCCTCAGCTCTCCACCCCTCAGCCATCCTCAGGTCTCTACCACTCAGCCATCCTCAGGTCTCTACCACTCATCCATCCTGAGGTCTCTACCACTCAGCCATCCTCCTGTCTCTACCACTCAGCCACCCTCAGGTCACTACCACTCAGCCATCCTCAGGTCTCTACCACTCAGCCATCCTCAGGTTTCTACCACTCAGCCATCCTCAGGTCTCTACCACTCAGCCATCCTCCTGTCTCTACCACTCAGCCATCCTCCTGTCTCTACCACTCAGCCACCCTAAGGTCTCTACCACTCAGCCATCCTCAGGTCTCTACCACTCAGCCATCCTCAGGTCTCTACCACTCAGCCATCCTCAGGTCTTCACCACTCAGCCATCCTCCTGTCTCTACCACTCAGCCACCCTCAGGTCTCTACCACTCAGCCATCCTCTGGTGTCTACCACTCAGCCATCCTCAGGTCTCTACCACTCAGCCATCCTCTGGTCTCTACCACTGAGCCATCCTCAGGTCTCTACCACTCAGCCATCCCTCTGGTCTCTACCACTCAGCCAATCCTCAGGTCTCTACCACTCCAGCCACTCCTCAGGTCTCCACCACTCAGCCATCCTCAGGTCTCTACCACTCAGCCATCCTCAGGTCTCTACCACTTAGCCATCCTGAGGTCTCTACCACTCAGCCATCCTCCTGTCTCTACCACTCAGCCACCCTCAGGTCACTACCACTCAGCCATCCTCAGGTCTCTACCACTCAGCCATCCTCAGGTCTCTACCACTCAGCCATCCTCAGGTCTCTACCACTCAGCCATCCTCCGGTCTCTACCACTCAGCCATCCTCCTGTCTCTACCACTCAGCCACCCTAAGGTCTCTACCACTCAGCCATCCTCAGGTCTCTACCACTCAGCCATCCTCAGGTCTCCACCACTCAGCCATCCTCCTGTTTCTACCACTCAGCCACCCTCAGGTCTCTACCACTCAGCCATCCTCTGGTCTCTACCACTCAGCCATCCTCAGGTCTCTACCACCCAGCCATCCTAATGTCTCTACCACTCAGACATCCTCAGGTCTCTACCACTCAGCCATCCTCTGGTCTCTACCACTCATCCATCCTCAGGTCTCTACCACTCAGCCATCCTCAGGTCTCCACCACTCAGCCATCCTCAGGTCTCAACCACTCAGCCATCCTCAGGTCTCTACCACTTAGCCAACCTGAGGTCTCTACCACTCAGCCATCCTCCTGTCTCTACCACTCAGCCATCCTCAGGTCTCTACCACTCCAGCCATCCTCACGTCTCTACCACCCAGCCATCCCTCAGGTCTCTCTACCACTCAGCCATCCTCCGGTCTCTACCACTCAACCATCCTCCTGTCTCTCCCCACTCAGCCCACCCTCAGGTCTCTACCATTCAGCCATCCTCAGGTCTCTACCACTCAGCCATCCTCAGGTCTCT
This sequence comes from Coregonus clupeaformis, assembly GCF_020615455.1. Lineage (NCBI taxonomy): Eukaryota > Metazoa > Chordata > Actinopteri > Salmoniformes > Salmonidae > Coregonus > Coregonus clupeaformis. The sequence continues at coordinate 1,457,101 of NC_059220.1, forward strand.
ACCACTCAGCCACATCCTCAGGTCTCTACCACTCAGCCATCCTCAGGTCTCTACCACTCTCCAGCCATCCTCAAGCCTCTACCACTCAGCCATCCTCAGGTCTCTACCACTCAGCCATCCTCAGGTCTCTACCACTCAGCCATCCTCAGGTCTCTACCACACAGCCATCCTCAGGTCTCTACCACTCAGCCATCCTCAAGCCTCTACCACTCAGCCATCCTCAGGTCTCTACCACTCAGCCATCCTCAGGTCTCTACCACTCAGCCATCCTCCGGTCTCTACCACACAGCCATCCTGAGGTCTCTACCACTCAGCCATCCTCTGGTCTCTACCACTCAGCCATCCTCAGGTCTCTACCACTCAGCCATCCTCAGGTCTCTACCACTCAGCCATCCTGAGGTCTCTACCACTCAGCCATCTTCTGGTCTCTACCACTCAGCCATCCTCAGGTCTCTACCACTCAGCCATCCTCAGGTCTCTACCACTCAGCCATCCTCAGGTCTCTACCACTCAGCCACACACTGACCCTGACACTCTTCACATACACACACACTAATGCACCCATGCTCACACCCTAAATTTAGTATGTAGCCCTTGCTTATCTGATGCTGTCTGGTTTGATCATGCCATATCCTTTTGTCCAGACAGCATCAGATACATGGTCTACACATACAAAAGACAGAGAGGCGCTGTTTCGCTCGATAAGATGCTTTATCTGAGATTGATGCGTCTTTCTGTTAAGTGTGCTTCTTGGTCAAATAATTATCAATAATAATAATAATAATATGCCATTTTAGCAGACAATTTTATCCAAAGCGACTTGCAGTCATGCGTGCATAAATTTTTTTCACGCACTGGGTGGTCCCGGGATCGAACCCACTACCCAGGCGTTACTACCCAGGCGTTACAAAGCACCATGCTCTACCAATTGAGCTACAGAGGACCACTGTATCAATATTTCAATATTTTATTTGGACGGGCAAGGAGTTACGGTAGGGTGAGCCAGGCCTCCTAGGGGAGGTACGGTGGGGCGAGCCAGGCCTCCTGGGGAGGTACGGTAGCAGCCAGGCCTCTAGGGGAGGTCGGTAGGGCGAGCCAGGCCTCCTAGGGGAGTACGGTAGGGCGAGCCAGGCCTCCTAGTGGAGTGACGGTAAAGCGAGCCAGGCCTCGGCTAGGGAAGTGCAGGTAGGGTGAGCCAGGCCTCCTAGTGGAGGTACGGAAGGGTGAGCCAGGCCTCCTAGGGAGGTACGGTAGGGTGAGCCAGGCCCCCTAGGGGAGGTACGGTAGCAGCCAGGCCTCTAGTGGAGGCACGGTAGGAGGTGAGCCAGGCCCCTAGGGGAGATACGGTGGAGCAGCCAGGCCTCCTAGGGGAGGTACGGTAGGGTGAGCCAGGCCCCTAGGAGGTACGTAGGGCGAGCCAGGCCTCCTAGTGGAGGCGTACGGTAGGGTGAGCCAGGCCTCCTAAGGGGAGTACGGTGGAAGCGAGCCAGGCCTCGTAGGGAAGGTACGGTAGGGCGAGCCAGACATTTAGAAAGCGTTTACATCCCAAGTGACACCCTATACACCATATAGGGCACTACCTTTGACCAGGGCCCATAGAGTGCCACTATACAGCCGCTTCTAAATATGTGTGGAGAAACACCTCCTCCTGCTGGAGAACTGAGGAAGTGCACCTAAATCATCTAAACCAGCCACTTATAACAGTATCATTACCATCTGTTTGATATCAAATGGTTCATAGCAAAGTGTTGTTGAAGTGGTTGAAGACAGGTGCAGGTGTATAGAGCTGTAGTCAGTATTATAGGGAGGATCAGAGAGGGTTTTGTAGAGGAGAGAGGGTATAGTGAAACACGGTGCATCACTAGCAGCACAGAAATACACTGCACTGTCTTCAGCCTTCTCTCAGTTTGGGAATATGTAGATACGCCCATTTTGTTAGCTGCACCATCTCCACTCACATTAAAAACGCTCTTTAAAGGAATCTTCCACCACTTGGACTGGTAAATCTCACATACCCAATGAGTTTCAGAGCAGTGTTTTGGGCTGACTGTTGGTACCACAGTATCATGTAGTAGTTTGAAACATTGTGGCTGCAGCTGAGCTGAACTTTATCTTCAGGTCTTTTTAGTATTTCAGTAGGAGTCTGGTGAACTTTGTCTGTTTGTGACAGCCCTGTGGATGAAAACAGACAATATGAAATATACAGTAGCAACATACTTCAGTAGTAAATATATATTTCATGAGGGACTTAGTACCTGTCACCCATAGTAGTAGAGTTGCTACTTGTATGAGGAGCGTGATCATGTTGATGGTTCTGGAGAGAAGTGTCACATGGACAAGGAGAAAGGGTTTTCAGATAGTCAGAGATGTGTTGTCAGCTAGTGGGAGTGTCAAATGTATACTGCATCCCAAATGGCACCCTATTCCCTTTATAGTGCACTACTTTAGACCAGAGTCCATAGGGGTGAGAGGAAACGCGTCTCCCGAGTGGCGCAGTGGTCTAAGGCAATGCATCGCAGTGCTAGCTGTGCCACTAGAGATCCTGGTTCTAATCCAGGCTCTGTCGTAGCAGGCCGCGACCGGGAGACCCATGGGGCTGGCGCACACTTTGGCCCAGCGTTTCGTCCAGGGTAGGGGAGGGAAATGGCCGGCAGGGATGTAGCTAAGTTGGTAGAGCGTGGCGTTAGCAACGGCAGGGTTGTGAGATTCAATTCCCATGGGGGCCAATACGAAATATGAAGAAGAAAAAAAACACTAACTGTAAGTCGCTCTGGATAAGAGCGTTGCTAAATGACTAAAATGTACAAATTAAATAAGTCAATAGAGACGCTGAACTGAGTTGCCGGAGGGGAAGGAAATTACATCACTTTGATGACAGAACTTATGTTGATATTCAAGCAGATACCTTGTTTGTTCACCTACAGGTCTCCTGTACAATTTAAAGGTGTATTGTCGGAACATACCTGTAACTACATCTTGAAAGTATTTGTCTTTTAGTCTTTAGATTTGATCTGTGTTTTAGATTCTGCAGTAATCACACTACCAAATAGGCTGTAATTTGAAGAAATACCCAAACCGTTTCTTCAAAGCAACAACATCAACCACATTATTTTGGTATAGAGGTTTGATAACAACTTCCTCCATGTGCTCAGACATCTACAGCGGTGGATAGTCAGGTCTGCTGGTGTTGATGCCACTGCAGTTATGATAGCGGATCAGAAGGGGTTTTTTGGAGAAGAGAGAGAGGGTATCTACATCACTGTGTTGACTTCAGGTCAGAACAGTAATACACTGCACTGTCTTCAGGTCAGAACAGTAACACACTGCACTGTCTTCAGGTCAGAACAGTAATACACTGCACTGTCTTCAGGTCAGAACAGTAATACACTGCACTGTCTTCAGGTCAGAACAGTAACACACTGCACTGTCTTCAGGTCAGAACAGTAATACACTGCACTGTCTTCAGGTCAGAACAGTAATACACTGCACTGTCTTCAGGTCAGAACAGTAATACACTGCACTGTCTTCAGGTCAGAACAGTAACACACTGCACTGTCTTCAGGTCAGAACAGTAACACACTGCACTGTCTTCAGGTCAGAACAGTAATACACTGCACTGTCTTCAGGTCAGAACAGTAATACACTGCACTGTCTTCAGGTCAGCACAGGAATACACTGCACTGTCTTCAGGTCAGAACAGTAACACACTGCACTGTCTTCAGGTCAGAACAGTAATACACTGCACTGTCTTCAGGTCAGAACAGTAATACACTGCACTGTCTTCAGGTCAGAACAGTAACACACTGCACTGTCTTCAGGTCAGAACAGTAATACACTGCACTGACTTCAGGTCAGAACAGTAACACACTGCACTGTCTTCAGGTCAGAACAGTAATACACTGCACTGACTTCAGGTCAAAACAGTAATACACTGCACTGTCTTCAGGTCAGAACAGTAATACACTGCACTGTCTTCAGGTCAGAACAGTAATACACTGCACTGTCTTCAGGTCAGAACAGAAGCTGAAGAGATGCTTCTTTCATTCCATTCCATTTCAAAGTGCTCTTTAAATGAACCTTCAACTGTCTGACTTTTATAATACACATATCCAATCAGTTTGAGACTAGTATCAGCTATTGACTGCTGGTACCATAATATAGTGTTGTAGAAACTAGTACTATGGCTGCATTTGAATATCACTGTAACATTGGGACTTCCCAATAGTGCTGAGAGAACCTGGTGGACTTTACGTGATGAAAGCTCTGGTCATTTTGAGTCTACTGGACAGATGGATATAGAGAAATAGAAAGAGAGAGAGTGACAGAGAGAGGGGGGCAGGGAGAGAGAGGGGGGGCAGGGGAGAGAGAGAGGGGGGGGCAGGGGAGAGAGATGGGGGCAGGGAGAGAGAGGGTGGGGGTTACGGGAGAGAGAAAGAGTGAGAGTGACAGAGAGTTAGGGGGACAGGGGAGAGAGATGGGGGCAGGGAGAGAGAGAGAGGGGGTTCATGGGAGAGAAAGAGTGAGAGTGACAGAGAGATGGGGGGCAGGGAGAGAGATGGGGCAGGGGAGAGAGAGAGAGGAGGTTACGGAGAGAGAAAGGAGAGAGGAGAAGCGACAGAGAGAGCGAGAGAGAGGGGGCAGGAGAGAGAGGGGGGACAAGGAGGAGAGAGGGGGGCAGGAGGGAGAGGGAGAGAGAGAGGGAGCAGGGAGAGAGAGAGGGGGCAGGGGAGAGAGAGGGCGCAGCGGAGAGAGAGAGGGGGCAGGGGAGAGAGGGGGGCAGGGGAGAGAGAGGGAGAGTGGAGAGAGAAGGGGTTAAGGGAGAAGCGAGAGAGGAGAGAGAGAGAGACAGAGAGAGACAGAGAGAGGGAGAGAGAAAGAGAGAAAGAGAAAGAAAGGAGAGAGGGAGAAAGAGAGAGAGAGCGAGAGAGAGAGAGAGAGATAGTGAGAGAGAGAGAAAGAGAGAGAGAGAGAGAGGAGAGAGAGAGAGGGAGAGAGAGAGAGAGAGAGAGAGAGAGAGAGAGAGAGAGAGAGAGAGAGAGAGAGAGAGAGAGAGAGAGAGAGAGAGAGAGAGAGAGAGAGAAAAGAGAGAGAGAAAGGTTGGGGAGAGAGAGAGATAGAGAGAGAGAGAGAGAGAGAGAGAGAGAGAGAGGGAGAAAAAAATAAGAAAGAGAAAGAGAGAGAGAGGAAAACTCTGGGGTTTTGTGCAGCTATACTTGTCGTCTGTATCACTGTGTTCACTCACAGCACAGAAGTACATGCCGCTGTCTCCTGCCTCCACCTTCTTCACTGTGAAAGATCCAGTCTCAGCTGCTGTCTTAACAGTTGGATATTTGTCTTCACTGAAATCCCCTGAATACTCAGATTTGGAATTGGGAGAAGTGAGGGCTACCTGCTTCATTCCCTCTCCTGGACGCTGTCTGTACCAGTACATCTGGTAGTAGCCAGCTCCCTTAGTGTGACTGCAGTTAATCTGAGCATCACTGTCTTTCAGTCCCCAGAGTATGGTGGGTGTCTGAGTGACTTCACTCCCCTCAACAAGACCTGTAAGGATACAGTGAGAACGAAATCAATAGAGTTAGATACAGTTAGACCTGAATACATCAAGACTCAGGTGAAGTGAACGTATGCTTGGAAACATCAATATCTATAACTATAGAAGGCCGTCATTGTAAATAACAATTTACTTCTCAACTTTCCTGGTTAAATAAATGAAACATTATGAAACTGTACCTGCAGCACAGAGCACTAAGACAGTAACAGTGAAGAGAAATGTGAACATGTTTGATCACGTTATATGTGAGAGTGCTGGAAAGAGTCTGGTATCAATGTACAGAATAAAAGAGGAGTGTCACATAGATGAATAGATGACAATCAGTAGACCACGGCAGGTTTCACCATATTGAACATGTCAGTGAAGTGGGAGGGACACTGATGATCTGAATACATCATGCAAATGACTGGTTCAGACTGTAGAGACGTTCACATTATTAAAGATAGAGGTCCCCCTACAGGACATGATGAGACCATCAGCTCTTTAGATATTATATTCTATCCTATAGAGCTCGCCAGCTTGTACAGTCGTGGTCAAAAGTTTTGAGAATTACACAAATATTAATTTTCACAAAGTCTGCTGCCTCAGTTTTTATGATGGCAATTTGCATATACTCCAGAATGTTATGAAGAGTGATCAGATGAATTGCAATTAATTGCAAAGTCCCTATTTGCCATGAAAATGAACTTAATCCCAAAAAAACACAAAAGGACTAGCTGCCATCATGTCAGTGATTCTCTCGTTAACACAGGTGGTGAGAGTGTTGATGAGGACAAGGCTGGAGATCACTCTGTCATGCTGATTGAGTTAGAATAACAGACTGGAAGCTTTAAAAGTAGGGTGGTGCTTGAAATCATTGTTCTTCCTCTGTTAACCATGGTTACCTGCAAGGAAACACATGCCGTCATCATTGCTTTGCACAAAAAGGGCTTCACAGGCAAGGATATTGCTGCTAGTAAGATTGTACCTAAATCAACCATTTATCGGATCATCAAGAACTTCAAGGAGAGAGGTTCAATTGTTGTAAAGAAGGCGTCAGGGCACCCAAGAAAGTCCAGCAAGCACCAGGACTGTCTCCTAAAGTTGATTCAGCTGTGGGATCGGGGCACCACCAGTGCAGAGCTTGCTCAGAAATGGCAGCAGGCTGGTGTGAGTGCATCTGAACGCACAGTGAGGCGAAGGAATTTTGGAGGATGGCCTGGTGTCAAGAAAGGGCAGCGAGGAAGCCACTTCTCTCCAGGAAAAACATCAGGGGACAGACTGATATTCTGCAAAAGGTACAGGGATTGGACTGCTGAGGACTGGGGTAAAGTCATTTTCTCTGATGAATCCCCTTTCCGATTGTTTGGGGCATCCGGAAAAAAGCTTGTCCGGAGAAGACAAGGTGAGCACTACCATCAGTCCTGTGTCATGCCAACAGTAAAGCACCCTGAGACCATTCTGTGTGTGGTTGCTTCTCAGCCAAGGGAGTGGGCTCACTCACCAATTTTGCCCTAAGAACCCGCCATGAATAAAGAGTGTACCACACATCCTCCAGCACCTTCTCCCAACCATCCAAAACAGTTTGGTACCAATGCCTTTTCCAGCATGGGGAGCACCTTTGCTATGATGCAACTATTAACTAAGTCTCAAGAACAAAACATCAACATTTTGGGTCCATGGACAGAAACTCCCCATACTGTAATCCCATTAACTTGTTCGATCCTCCAGCGGGTACCGCAAAACCCCACAATTCTGACAAACTCCAAGCATTGATTATGCAAATGGGCTGCCATCAGTCAGGATGTGGCCCAGAAGTTATTACAGCATGCCAGGGCGATTGCAAGTCTTAAAAAAATTCAACACTGCAAATATTGCTCTTGCATAAACTTAATGTAATTGTCAATAAAAGCCTTTACACTTATGGAATGCTTGTAATTATACTTCTATCCATATAACATCTACAAAAATATCTCCATAAAATGGCAAACTTTGTGAAGCCAATATTGTGTCATTCTCAAAACTTTTTTACCACACTTAGTATTAAACAGTATGTCTGCAGGTGAGTTGAAGCGTTTCCTCCAGGTCCTTCTATTAGTGCAAGGCTCTGATTACCATGCCACTACGCGACTCTCCTGTGGAGGGGGGGGGGGGGGGGGGGGGGGGGGGGGGGGGGAGGGAGGGGGGAGTATATTTTAATTCAGTTTATACATTTGTACTAGGCTTCTCATGTAGGTGATGTAATACCTGTCACCCAGAGTGGTAGAGCTGCCAGGTATTCATACTCTGAACATATGATGAGGGAGAAGATTATGAGTGATGAAGATGCTGAGGAAGCGATGATATGAAAGCCTCAGTGGAGGAGTGTAAGTGTCTCCTGGATGAAGCTCTGAGGTGAAGGGGGGGGGGCTGATGTTGTTATCCTGATTCCTTTGGGGTGGTGGATGTGGGGTGTTGGGGAGTGTCAGGGAGCCTTACTTAAAGCTTGCTCATAACCTCCTGTGAACACTACTGATTACATGATCATACAATGAACCATCAGACATTAGAAGGAGCTAGTGTTAGAGTTCCCCTACAGTGCGTGATAACCATCTCTTTTACATATTATATTCCATCCTATTAAACTCTGTTTTTGTGCAGCTGTGCTTATCGTCTGTATCACTGTTTCACTCACAGCACAAAGTACATGCCGCTGTCTCCTCCTCCACCTTCTTCACTGTAAAAGATCCCTCTCAGCATCTGTCTTAACAGTTGGATATTTGCTCTTCACCGAAGGCTCCATAGATCTGGTTTGGTATAACTACTTGTGTAAACTACCTTCTTCATTCCCTCTCCTCGGAGCGCTATCCTGTCCATACATCTGGTTGTAGGTAGATCCCTTAGTGTGACTGCAGTTCATCCCAGCATCACTGTCTTTCAGTCTCCAGAGTATGGTGGGTGTCTGAGTACTTCACTCCCCTCAACAAGACCTGTAAGGATCGGCATTGAAATTAAATTAATAGAGTTAGATCACATTAGACCTGAATACATCAACTCATGAGTGAGGTATCTTGAAACATCAATATCTATAACTATAGTTGACGCTCATTTAAATAATATTTTGTTCTTAACTTTCCTTTAAATAAATAAATTATAACTTACCTGCAGCACAAGCACTAAGACAGTAACAGTGAAGAGAAATTAGACATGTTTGATCTTATATGTGAGATTGAGGTCTGTTATCAATTCAATAGGGTTCCATAATAATAATACAATCATAGACCACGTGTTTTCACCATATTAACATGTGGTTGGGGGGCACTGAATGATCCTAATACATCATGCAAATACTGGTTCAACTGTAGGACGTTCACATTATTAAGATAGGGGTCCCCTACAGGACCTATGAGACCATCAGCTCTTTAGATATTATATTCTATCCTATAGAGCTCGCCTACTTTAGTGTGTCAAAGTTTGAGAATTACACAAATATTAATTTTTCACAAAGTCTGCTGCCTCAGTTTTTTCATGCAGTTTGCATATACTCCAGAATGTTATGAAGAGTGATCAATGAATTTCAATTAATTGCAAACTCCCTCTTTGCCATGAAAATAACTTAATCCCCAAAAAAACATTCCTGCATTTTCATCCCTGCCACAAAGACCAGCTGACATCATGTCAGTGATTCTCTCGTTAACACCGGTGGGAGTGTTGTCGAGGCAAGGCTGAATCACTCCTGTCATGTTTAATTATAATAACGTACTGGCTTTAAAAGTTCTAAATCATTATTCTTCCTCTATTAACCATGTTTACCTCAAAATCTTCCTCATCATTGCTACCATAAAGGGCTTCACAGGCATTTGCTGCTAAGTAAGATTTCCTATCACTTTATTCATCATCAGCTTCAGGGAGGAGGTTCAATTAGTTGTAAGAAGGCATCAGGGCCTAGAAGTCAGCATCGCTCTCCTAAGTTGATTCAGCCCTGCGTTCGGCCCTCGAGTTCATTCAGCAGCATGTTCATCTCAGCTTGTGGCAGTTTTGGAGATGCCTTGTCAAGAAGGGCAGCCGAGGAACCCTTCTCTCAGAAAAACATCAGGACAGGCTTGATATTCTGCAAAAGGTACAGGGGTTGGACTGCTGAGACTGGGGTAAAGTCATTTTCTCTGATAATCCCCTTTCCGATTGTTTGGGGCATCCGAAAAAGCTTGTCCGAAAACATGGCACTACCATCATCCTCTTCTTTCAACATATCATCTGAGACCATTCATGTGTGGGGTTCTTCTCAGCCAAGGTCCTCACTCACAATTTTGCCTACACGCCATAAATAAAAGCCCACATCCCCTCAAACCACTTCTCCCACCCATCCAAATTTTTCCATTCTCCCTCTCATAGCCAATTACTAAGTGCAAACAAAAGCATCAACATTTTGGGTTACGCCATAAACTCCCCACACCTTATCCATTAACTGGTCAATCCTCAAAGCGGTTGGACAACAAATTTCTGACAAACTCCAAGCATTGATTATGCAAGAATGGGCTCACCCTTCAGTCAGATGTGGCCCAGAAGTTAATTGACCATTTGCCAGGGGCGGATTGCAGGAGGTCTTGAAAAATAAGGTTCAACTATATTACTCTTTCCTTAATTAATTCCAATAAAACTTTCATTATGAATGCTAAATTATTCTTCAGTATACCATACTTCAACATCTGACAAAAATATCTCATAACAATGAAGCAGCAAAACTTTGCTTAAAACCAATACTTGTGTCATTCTCCATTGTCACACTGTAGTAGTTCGGAACATATGTCTGCAGGTGGGTTGAGAGATTTCCTCCAGGTCCTTCTATTAGTGCAACAGGGCTCTGATTAACCATGCTACTAAATGACTCTCCTGTAGAGATAGGTGAGAGGGGGAGGGGGGAGGGGGGGGGGGGGGGGGGGGGGGGGGAGGAGTGGGGTTGGGAGAGAGAGAGAGAGAGAGAGAGAGAGAAAAAAACTCTGGGGGTTTAGTGCAGCTGTACTTTTATAATATATCAACACTGGGTTTTTCAGCTGCTCCATCGTCTGTATCCGCTGTGTTCGCTCCCAGCACAGAAGTACATGCCGCTCTCTCTCCTCCACCTTCTTCACTGTGAAAGATCCACTCTCAGCATCTGTCTAAAGTTGATTGTTTCTTCACTGTTCCCTAATACTCAGATTTGGTGGAGGAGTGACTATCTTCATTCCCTCTCTGATGTCTGTACAATCCATCTTTGACATCTCCTCATTTACTGCAGTTCATCTGAGCATCATATTTTCTCTCCAGAGTATGGTGTGTCTAGTACTTCCCACTCCCCTCAGCAAGACTGTGAGGATACAGTAAATAAATCATATTAATACCATTAACCTTACATGAACTCTAAGTGAGCGTATGCTTGAAACATCAATATCTATAACTATAACTCATTGTAAACTAAGAATTGTTCTCTTTCCTTTAAATATAACTTATGCAAACTTACCTGCACACGAGCACTAAAATACGTGAAAGAAATTACTGTTTATCCTTATATTTGAGGTCTGTATCAATTAGAATAAGAGGAGTGTCACATAGATGAATAGATACAATCATAACCCGGCAGGTTTCACCATATTGAACATGTCGGTGAAGTGAGGACATTGATCTAAATACATCATGCAAATGACTGGTTCAACTGTAGAGCTTCACATTAATGTTAAGAATAGGGTCCCCCTACAACATGATAACCATCACTCTTTGGATATTATATTCTATCTATTATGTTCTAAACTGAAAGTCAGCATTTTCTACCTCTGTTCGTTGGCCGTTGCTATGGGAGAAATGGGGCGGGAAATAAATGGGGTTTTGGGATAGGTCAAACACAGGCTTTGGAGATCTTATAGTTTTGTTCTGTGAGATAATATCATCATTAACATACCTTCTTAATTATACCTATTTTGTTTAATGGCTCAGATAACACCGAAATCCAGATTTTATTCAGTGTATTACCACATACGCTCAAGCTCAAAACCAAAACTAGCTTCAAGGAAAAAATCCACCTTGGCTACATACGAGAAAAAGTACTCACGAGCTACTCACTCTCACAATGAACAATCACTCAAAAGGACAAAGACAACACTAGACTAATGAGGGAATGAGTACCAGGTGTGTGATTGACAAGACACGACAAGACAAGACAAATGGAGTGATGATAAATGGAGCGGTAGTGGCCAGTAAGCCGATGACGGCGAACGCCGAAAACCTGCCCGAGCAAGGAGGAGGGCAGCCCTCGGCTGAATTCGTGAACAATGTGCACAAAATAAGTCTGTTGCTAACGAATCGCTAACTTTCAGAGAAATGGAACTACCACATTAGTCACAATATCTTCACGTCACCACGCTGACCACGCAAACTAGTCTTCTACAGTCCACCAAAAAGCTAGTTACCTTAGTTAGCTTTTTGCTTACCAGCTCAAATGAAAACGCAAGGTTGATGTATTGTTTTGCTCCAGGTAGCAACCATTTCTCTTCAGAGGGAAGGTGCTCGTTTTATTGGTTCCGAACGATAATACTGGGTTTTTGTTGTATTATATCAACACTGGGGGTTTAGTGCAGCTATACTTGTTGAATTATATCAACACTGGGGGTTTAGTGCAGCTGTACTTGTATTATATCAACACTGGGGGTTTAGTGCAGCTATACTTGTTATATTATATCAACACTGGGGGTTTAGTGCAGCTGTACTTGTTATATTATATCAACACTGGGAGTTTAGTGCACTGTACTTGTTATATTATATCAACACTGGGGGTTTAGTGCAGCTGTACTTGTTATATTATATCAACACTGGGGGTTTAGTGCAGCTGTACTTGTTATATTTATATTCAACACTGGGGTTTAGTGCAGCTGTACTTGTTATATTATATCAACACTGGGGGTTTTAGTGCAGCTGTACTTGTTATATTATATCAACACTGGGGGTTTAGTGCAGCTGTACTTGTTATATTATATCAACACTGGGGGTTTTAGTACAGCTGTACTTGTTATATTATATCAACACTGGGGGGTTTAGTGCAGCTGTACTTGTTATATTATATCAACACTTGGGGGTTTAGTGCAGCTGTACTTGTTATATTATATCAACACTGGGGTTTAGTGCAGCTGTACTTGTTATATTATATCAACACTGGGGTTTAGTGCAGCTCGTACTTGTTATATTATATCAACACTGGGGTTTTAGTGCAGCTGTACTTGTTATATTATATCAACACTGGGGTTTAGTGCAGCTGTACTTGTTATATTATATCAACACTGGGGGTTTAGTGCAGCTGTACTTGTTATATTATATTAACACTGGGGGTTTAGTGCACAGCCGTACTTCTGTCTATATTATATCAACTCTGGGGGTTTAGTGCACCTGTACTTGTTATATTATATCAACACTGGGGGTTTAGTGCACCTGTACTTGTTATATTATATCAACACTGAAACATCCTGTTTCCTTTAGGGTGGTGGATAGTGAGAGTGTTAGAGGGAGTGTCAGGAAGCCTGTACTGTAAAGCTTGCTCATAGGACCTCATGTGAACATGACTGATTACATGATCGTGACAATGAAACCATCAGACATTAGAAGAACTAGAGTTAGAGGTCCCCTACAGTACGTGATGAGACCATCTCTTTACATATTATATTCCATCCTATTGAAACTCTGGGGGTTTTTTGTGCAGCTGTACTTGTCGTCTGTATCACTGTGTTCACTCACAGCACAGAAATACATGCGCTGTCTCCTGCCTCCACCTTCTTCACTGTGAAAGATCCACTCTCAGCATCTGTCTTAACAGTTGGATATTTGTCTTCACCGAAGGCTCCATAGTCTGGTTTACTATAACTACTTGTGAAGACTACCTGCTTCATTCCCCTCTCCTGGACGGGCTGTCTGTACCCAGTACATCTGGTTGTAGCCAGCTCCCTTAGTGTGACTGCAGTTCATCCCAGCATCACTGTCTTTCAGTCCCCAGAGTATGGTGGGTGTCTGGTGACTTCACTCCCCTCAACAAGACCTGTAAGGATACAGTGAGAACGAAATCAATAGAGGTTAGATACAGTTAAACATGAATAACATCAAGACTCAGGTGAAGTGAACGTTTGCTTGGAAAACATCAATATCTATAACTATAGAAGGCCGTCATTGTAAATAAGAATTTTGATCTTAACTTTCCTGGTTAAATAACCTGAAACATTATGAAACTGTACCTGCAGCACAAAAGCACTAAGACAGTAACAGTGAAGAGAAATGTGAACATGTTTGATCACGTTATATGTGAGAGTGCTGGAAAGAGTCTGGTATCAATGTACAGAATAAAAGAGGAGTGTCACATAGATGAATAGATGACAATCAGTAGACCACTGGCAGGTTTCACCATATTGAACATGTCAGTGAAGTGGGAGGGACACTGATGATCTGAATACATCATGCAAAATGACTGGTTCAGACTGTAGAGACGTTCACATTATTAAAGATAGAGGTCCCCTTACAGGACACTGATGAGACCATCAGCTCTTTAGATATTATATTCTATCCTATGAGCTTCCGCATTTGTACAGTCGTAGTCAAAAAAGTTTTGAGACGTCTGCTGCCTCAGTTTTTATGGATGGCAATTTGCATATACTCCAGAATGCTATGAAGAGTGATCAGATGAATTGCAATTAATTGCAAAAGTCCCTCTTGCCTGAAAATGAACTTAATCCCAAAAAACATTTCCACTGCATTTCAGCCCCTGCCACAAAAGGACCAGCTGACATCATGTCTGTGATTCTTTCGTTAACACAGGTGAGAGTGTCTCATTGGCTGGAGATCACTCTGTCATGCTGATTGAGTTAGATTTACAGACTGGAAGCTTTAAAAGGAGGGTGGTGCTTGGAAATCATTGTTCTTCCTCTGTTAACCATGGTTACCTGCAAGAGAACATGTGCCGTCATCATTGCTTTTTGCACAAAAAAGGGCTTCACAGGCAAGGATATTGCTGCTAGTAAGATTGTACCTAAATCAACCATTTATCGGATCATCAAGAACTTCAAGGAGAGGTTCAATTGTTTGTAAAGAAGGCATCAGGGCGACCAAGAAAGTCCAGCTAGCCCCAGGACCGTCTCCTAAAGTTGATTCAGCTGCGGGATCGGGGCACCACCAGTGCAGAGCTTGCTCAGGAATGGCAGCAGGCAGGTGTGAGTGCATCTGCACGCACAGTGAGGCGAATACTTTTGGAGGATGGCCTGGTGTCAAGAAGGGCATGCGAAGCGGAAGCCACTTCTCTCCAGGATAAACATCAGGACAGACTGATATTCTGCAAAAGGTACAGGGCAAATGGACTGCTGAGGACTGGGGTAAAGTCATTTTCTCCTGATGAATCCCCTTTCCGATTGTTTGGGCATCCGGGAAAAAAGCTTGTCCGTAGAAGACAAGGTGAGCACTACCATCAGTCCTGTGTCATGCCAACAGTAAAGCACCTGAGACCATTCATGTGTGGGGTTGCTTCTCAGCCAAGGAGTGGGCTCACTCACAATTTTGCCTAGAACACAGCGCCATGAATAAAGAATGGTACCAACACTCCTCCGAGAGTCCACTTCTCCCAACCATCCAAGAACAGTTTGGTGACGACCAATAGCCTTTCCAGCATGATGGAGCACCTTGCCATGAGGCAAAGTGATAACTAAGTGGCTCGGGAACAAAACAACAACATTTTGGGTCCATGGCCAGGAAACTCCCCACACCTTAATCCCATTGAGAACTTGTGGTCAATCCTCCAAGAGGCGGGTGGACAAACAAAACCCCACAAATTCTGACAACTCCAAGCATTGATTATGCAGAATGGCTGCCATCAGTCAGGATGCTGGCCCAGAAGTTAATTAACAGCATGCCAGGCGGATTGCAGAGGTCTTGAAAAATAAGGGTCAACACGCAAATATTGACTCTTTGCATAAACTTAATGTAATTGTCAATAAAAGCCTTTGACCTTATGGAATGCTTGTAATTTATACTTCAGTATACCATAGTAACATCTGACAAAAATATCTCATAACAATGAAGCAGCAAACTTTGTGAAGACCAATACTTGTGTCATTCTCAAAACTTTTGACCACGACTGTAGTAGTTAGGGAAAACAGTATGGCTGCAGGTGAGTTGAACGTTTCCTCCAGGTCCTTCTATTAGTGCAACAGGGCTCTGATTAACCATGCTACTCAGCAACTCTCCTGTGGAGAGAGAGAGGGAGAGAGAGAGAGAGAGAGAGAGAGAGAGAGAGAGAGAGAGAGAGAGAGAGAGAGAGAGAGAGAGAGAGAGAGAGAGAGAGAGAGAGAGAGAGAGAAAGGAGAGAGAGAGGATATTTTATTCAGTTTGCTGACATTCGTAGATTTGTTAGGCTTCTCATCGTAGTGATTTTAATACCTGTCACCCAGAGTGGTAGAGCTGCCTGGTGAATCAGAACTCTGAACATGATGATGAAGGAGAAGATTATGATGATGAAGATGCCGGAGAAGACGATGATGATGAGGAAGCCTCAGTGGAGGAGTGATATGAGTGTCTCCTGGATGAAGCTCTGAGGTGAAAGGAGAGGGGCTGATGTTGTAGTATCCTGTTTCCTTTAGGGTGGTGGATAGTGAGAGTGTTAGAGGGAGTGTCAGGAAGCCTGTACTGTAAAAAAGGCTTGCTCATAGGACCTCACTGTGAACATGACTGATTACATGATCATGACAATGAAAGAAAATGCAAATTAATTACTTAAAAATCATACAATGTGATTTTCTGGATTTTTTGTTTTAGATTCCGTCTCTCACAGTTGAAGTGTACCTTTGATCAAAATTACAGACCTCTACTGCTTTGTAAGTAGGAAAACCTGCAAAATTGGCAGTGTATCAAATACTTGTTCTCCCCCACTGTAGATTATGGTAATTCATCATCACTGTATGTAAATACGTTTTTATTTTTTTATATATACATACATACACATACATATGCTTAAAAATATATATATATATACTCCCTTTATTACTTTCCAACCCCACCACCCTTTTTCCCTACTTGGGTAATCTAGTGAACAACAATGCCCAGGCCTCTACTTCCAGCTTATACCTACTATCTACATTTTTATGGACATAGTCAATTTTACAATAATTATATTTTGTTGTTTTTTTCCCTGAACTTCTTCTACTCTCTCAACCCCTCCGATCGTTTTCGTGGGATGTCCATCCGGTTTGTTCTATATGCCATATCTTTCTACTCCTGCTCTTTCCCAAAAAGCTCCAAACATACAACCTATATACTTATTATGGACACAGTATGCTTACATTATTAGTTATCTTGTTATTATTTGTTTGTTATTGTTATTAGTCCCATCCTTCAATTCCATTCAACACTCCCTCCCATCTATCTTTTAACACCATCCATATAGGATTTATATTTGCCGTATATATTTCAACTGTACTGTGATGTCTTACAAAAAGTTCTGAACCTTTCTATTCTCATTGTTTCTACAGAATTGTGAATGGAAAAAAAATGTGTTGCTAAAAGTATTATTGTATTTATTGATCGATTGACTAGGACTTTCAGATCACCCAGTAATGCTATCTGCGGAAGGTTAGCTCCAGGTAAATATTGCAATCCTTTAGCCATTCCTGGACCTGTGTCCAAAAACAAGCTACAAATGGACAGTACCAAAACAAATGATCTAATGATTCTGTCTCTTCGCAGCAAAATTGCAGAGCTGGGAAGATTGTGCTAGGAAGATTGTATTATTTTGTCAATTAGTATATTTGAGTTTTAAACAACAATATTTGTTGCATTATTTGTTCTGTCGTTTCTAGGAGGTTTAATTGAAATTGCAACCAACTTTCTATGGCTTGTTTTAGAAATAGTGATATTTGGGAGATGGTTTCCTTTTCAAATAACTGAAAGTGAGTGGTTGTAATCTGGAATAAAGGGAAAAGGCCATTCTTGGACATTGGGTGAGACAATCTTACTAATTTGCTAGAGAACCAGTTCCGGTTTTTAAGTATAACTTTTGTATGACTGAAGCTTTTAGTGATAGGTCTAATGCTTTAATATTTAATCCTTTCTGTCCCTCCGAATTCATATTCATTATATAAATAGGTCTGTTTAATTTTGTCGCTTGCGTTCAAATAAAATGAAATATCTTTTTCTCATATAATTTAAAAAACTGTCTAAGCCAGGCACAGGCAAGACCATAGCAAATAGGTAAACTGGGATAATACTAAAAGAGTTAATCAGGGTGATTTTTTCCACAAATTGACAGGTATTTACCTTTCCATGGTAGCAAGATCTTGTCTATTTTTGCTAAATTTCTATTCTAAAATGTATTGAAGTGAGATCATTTATTTCCTTTGGGATATGTATTCCGAGTATATCCACATCACCATCAGACCATTTTATTGGTAAACTACATGGTAATGTACAATTTTTATTTTTTAGTGATCCAATACGTAATATAGTACATTTGTCATAATTTGGTTGTAATCCAGAGAGGTTAGCAAATGTATCTAGATCCTCTATGAGGCTGTGGAGGGATTGAAGTTGTGGATTTAACAGAAAACATGAATCATCAGTGTACAATGACACCTTTGTTTTTAAGCCCTGGATTTCTAATCCCCTGATATTATTGTTGGATCTGATTTTAATAGCTACACATCTCGATGGCCACAATAAATAGATATGCCGATATGGACAACCTTGTTTCACTCCTCTTGACAGTTTAAAACTCTCCTGAGAAATAGCCATTATTTACTATTTTACAACTAGGGTTACTATACATTATTTTGACCCCTTTTATAAGAGATTCTCCTAAATTGAAATGCTCCAGGCATTTATATATAAACCCCAGTCGTACTTTATCAAATGCCTTTTCGAAGTCTGCTATGAATAGCAGGCCTGATTTCCCAGATTTTACATAGTGTTCTATGTATTTCTGTTTTTAATTTGTAATACATTTTACACAATTTCTAAAAGCCTGTTTTCGCTTTGTCATTATGGGGAATTGTGTGTAGATTGCTGAATATTTTTTATTTAATCCATTTTAGAATAAGGCTGTAACGTAACAAAATGTGTAAAAAGTTAAGGGGTGTGAATACTTTCCGATGGGACTGTATATCCTCTGGTCTCTACCACTCAGCCATCCTCTGGTCTCTACCACTCAGCCATCCTCTGGTCTCTACCACTCAGCCATCCTCAGGTCTCTACCACTCAGCCATCCCCAGGTCTCTACCACTCAGCCATCCTCGGGTCTACCACTCAGCCATCCTCAGGTCTCTACCACTCAGCCATCCTCAGGTCTCTACCACTCAGCCATCCCCAGGTCTCTACCACTCAGCCATCCTGAGGTCTCTACCACTCAGCCATCCCCAGGTCTATACCACTCAGCCATCCTCAGGTCTCTACCACTCAGCCATCCCCACTCAGCCATCCTCAGGTCTACCACTCAGCCATCCTCAGGTCTCTACCACTCAGCCATCCCTCAGGTCTCTACCACTCAGCCATCCCAGGTCTCTACCACTCAGCCATCCTCAGGTCTCTACCACTCAGCCATCCTGAGGTCTCTACCACTCAGCCATCCCCAGGTCTCTACCACTCAGCCATCCTCAGGTCTCTACCACTCAGCCATCCCCAGGTCTCTACCACTCAGCCATCCTCAATTTCTCTACCACTCAGCCATCCTGAGGTCTCTACCACTCAGCCATCCTCAGGTCTCTACCACTCAGCCATCCTCAGGTCTCTACCACTCAGCCATCCTCAGGTCTCTACCACTCAGCCATCCTCAGGTCTCTACCACTCAGCCATCCTCAGGTCTCTACCACTCAGCCATCCTCAGGTCTCCACCACTCAGCCATCCTCAGGTCTCCACCACTCAGCCATCCTCAGGTCTCTACCACTCAGCCATCCTCAGGTCTCTACCACTCAGCCATCCTCAGGTCTCTACCACTCAGCCATCCCTCAGGTCTCTACCACTCAGCCATCCTCAGGTCTCTACCACTCAGCCATCCTCAGGTCTCTACCACCATCCAGCCACACACTGACCCTGACACTCTTCAAATACACACATACACACACACTAATGCACCCATGCTCACACCCTAAATACAGTATGTAGCCCTTGTATCTGATGCTGTCTGGCCAGATAAGGTATGACATGCCATACTCCTTTTGTCCAGACAGCATCAGATACATGGTCTGCTACTATACGGAGACAGAGGGCGCTGTTTCGCTCGATCTGATGCTTTATCTGAGATTGATCGGTCTTTCTGTTAGTGTGCTTTCTTGGTCAAATAATTATCAATAATAATATGCCATTTAGCAGACGATTTTATTTAAAGCGACTTACAGTCATGCGTGCATAAATTTTTTACGTATGGGTGGTCCCGGGATCGAACCCACCACCCAGGCGTTACAAGTGCCATGCTCTACCAATTGAGCTACAGAGGACCACTGTATCAATATTTCAATATATTTGGACGGGGCAAGGAGTTACGGTAGGGTGAGCCAGGCCTCCTAGGGAGGTAACGGTAGGGGCGAGCCAGGCCCCTAGGGGAGGTACGGTAGGGTGAGCCAGGCCTCCTAGGGGAGATACGGTAGGGCGAGCCAAGCCTCCTAGGGGAGGTACGGTAGGGTGAGCCAGGCCTCCCAGGGGAGGTACGGTAGGGAGAGACAGACATTTAGAAATTGTTTACACCCCAAGTGACCCCCTATTCCCTATATAGGGCACTACCTTTGAACAGGGCCCATAGAGTGCCACTATACAGCCGCTTCTAAATATGTGTGGAGAAACACCTCCTCCTGCTGGAGAACTGAGGAAGTGCATCTAAACCATCTAAACTAGCCACTTATAACAGTATCATTACCATCTGTTTGATATCAAACGGTTCATAGCAAAGTGTTGTTGAAGTGGTTGAAGACAGGTGCAGGTGTATAGAGCTGTAGTCAGTATTATATGAGAGGATCAGAGAGGGTTTTTGTAGAGGTGAGAGGGGTATAGTGAAACACTGTGCTGAACTAGCAGCACAGAAATACACTGCACTGTCTTCAGCTTCTCTCAGTTTAGGAATACTGTAGATACGCCATTTTGTCAGCTGCACCATCTCCACTACATTAAAATGCTCTTTAAAGGAATCTTCCACCGTTGGACTGGTGAGTCTCACATACCCAATGAGTTTCAGAGCAGTGTTTTGGGCTGACTGTTGGTACCACAGTATCATGTAGTAGTTTTGGAACATTGTGGCTGCAGCTGAGCTGAACTTTATCTTCAGGTCTTTTTTAGTATTTCAGTAGGAGTCTCGGTGAACTTTGTCTGTTTGTGACAGCCCTGTGGATGAAAACAGACAATATGAAATATACAGTAGCAATATACTTCAGTAGAAAATATATCTTTCATGAGGGACTTAGTACCTGTCACCCATAGTAGTAGAGTTGCTACTTGTAAGGAGCGTGATCATGTTGATGGTTCTGGAGAGAAGTGTCACATGGACAAGGAGAAAGGGTTTTCAGATAGTCAGAGATGTGTTGTCAGCTAGTGGGAGTGTCAAATGTATACTGCATCCCAAATGGCACCCTATTCCCTTTATAGTACTACTTTCTTTAGACCAGAGTCCATAGGGGTGAGAGGAAATAAGTCAATAGAGACGGTGAGCTGAACTGAGCTGCCGGAGGGGAAGGGAAATGACATCACTTTGACGTCAGAATTTATGTTGATATTCAAGCAGATACCTTGTTCACCTACAGGTCTCATGTTCAACTTAAGGGTGTATTGTGGAACATACCCGTATCTACATCATTGAAAGTATTTGTATTTTTTAGTCTTTAGAGTTTACCTATGTTTTAGATTCTGCAGTAATCACACTACCAAATAGGCTGTAATTTGAAGAAATACCTCAACCGTTTCTTCAAAGCAAAAACATCAACCACATTATTTGGTATAGAGGTTTGATATCAACTTCCTCCATGTGCTCAGACATCTACAGCGGTGGATAGCAGGTGTGCTGGGTGTTGATGTACACTGCAGTTGGGGACATATAGTTAAATGATCAGAAGGGGTTTTTGTAGAGGAGAGTGGGTGCTCTACATCACTGTGTTGGCTGGCTGCGCATGTAATAAACTGCACTGTCTTCAGGTCCTCTCAGACTCAGGAGATGAAGGGAAGCCTCTTCCCTACCGTCTCCACTCACATTGAAGTGCTTTTTTCAAGTGGTGACTCCAAGGTTACTGACTGGACATATACATAACCAATGAGTTTCATAGCAGTGTCTCCTGCTGACTGTTGGTACCATAGTATAATTTGGTAGTTAGGAATATTATGGCTGCAGGTGAGTTGAACGCTTTCTTCCAGGTCCTTCTATTAGTGCAACAGGGCTCTGATTAACCATGCTACTAAACGACTCTCCTGTGGAGAGAGAGAGAGAGAGAGAGAGAGAGAGAGAGAGAGAGAGAGAGAGAGAAAGAAAGGAGAGAGAGAGAGAGGATATTTCATTCAGTTTGATGACATTCGTAGATTTGTTAGGCTTCTCATCGTAAGTGATTTAATACCTGTCACCAGAGTGGTAGAGCTGCCAGGTGAATCAGAACTCTGAACATGATGATGAAGGAGAAGATGATGATCAGGATGCTGAGGAAGACGATGATGATGAGGAAGCCTCAGTGGAGGAGTGATATGAGTGTCTCCTGGATGAAGCTCTGAGGTGAAAGGAGAGGGGCTGATGTTGTAGTATCCTGTTTCCTTTAGGGTGGTGGATAGTGAGAGTGTTAGAGGGAGTGTCAGGAAGCCTGTACTGTAAAAGCTTGCTCATAGGACCTCACTGTGAACATGACTGATTACATGATCATGACAATGAAACCATCAGACATTAGAAGAACTAAAGTTAGAGGTCCCCCTACAGTACGTGATGAGACCATCTCTTTACATATTATATTCCATCCTATTGAAACTCTGGGGTTTTTGTGCAGCTGTACTTGTCGTCTGTATCACTGTGTTCACTCACAGCACAGAAGTACATGCCGCTGTCTCCTGCCTCCACCTTCTTCACTGTGAAAGATCCAGTCTCAGCTGCAGTCTTAATAGTTGGATATTTGTCTTCACTGAAATCCCCTGAATACTCAGATTTGGAATTGGGAGAAGTGAAGGCTACCTGCTTCATTCCCTCTCCTGGACGCTGTCTGTACCAGTACATCTGGTAGTAGGCAGGTCCCTTAGTGTGACTGCAGTTCATCTGAGCATCACTGTCTTTCAGTCTCCAGAGTATGGTGGGTGTCTGAGTGACTTCACTCCCCTCAACAAGACCTGTAAGGATACATTGAGAATTAAATTAATAGAGTTAGATACAGTTAGACCTGAATACATCAAGACTCAGGTGAAGTGAACGTATGCTTGGAAACATCAATATCTATAACTATAGAAGGCCGTCATTATAAATAAGAATTTAGTTCTTAACTTTCCTGGTTAAATAAATGAAAACATTATGAAACTGTACCCTGCAGCACAGAGCAGTAAGACAGTATCAGTGAAGAGAAATGTGAACATGTTTGATCACGTTATATGTGAGAGTGCTGGAAAGAGTCTGGTATCAATGTACAGAATAAAAGAGGAGTGTCACATAGATGAATAGATGACAATCAGTAGACCACGGCAGGTTTCACCATATTGAACATGTCAGTGAAGTGGGAGGGGACACTGATGATCTGAATACATCATGCAAATGACTGGTTCAGACTGTAGAGACGTTCACATTATTAAAGATAGAGGTCCCCTACAGGACATGATGAGACCATCAGCTCTTTAGATATTATATTCTGTCCTATAGAGCTCGCCAGCTTGTAGTCCTAAAAACTGAAAGGAGTCAGCATTTTCTACCTCTGGTTCCGTTGGCGTTGCTAAGGGAGAAATGAAGCGGGGAAATAATGGGGTTTTGGGATAGGTTAACACATGCTTTGGAGATCTTATAGGTTTTGTTCTGTGAGATAATATCAGTCAGTTAACATGACCTTTATGAATTATGAAGCCTTTATGTGTGTGATGAGGTTTGAATGGCGCAGGAGGTAAAACACCGAAATCCATAGTTTATTCAGTGTACACGAATAAAGCGCAGCAAGCGTCAAAACGAAACTAGCACAAGGGAAAAATCCACCTTGGCTACATACAAGGAAAGAGTAGCTCAACCGAGCTACCCACTCTCACAATGAACAATCACTCTCAAAGGACAAAGACAACACTAGACTAATGAGGGAATGAGTACCAGGTGTGTGTGATTGACAAGACAAGACAAGACAAATGGAGTGATGATAAATGGAGCGGTAGTAGCCAGTAAGCCGGTGACGACGAACGCCGAAACCTGCCCGAGCAAGGAGGAGGGGCAGCCTCGGCTGAATTCGTGACAATGTGCTCAAAATAAGTCTGTTGCTAACGAATCGCTAACTGTCAGAGAAATGGAACTACCACATTAGTCACAATATCTTCACGTCACCCCGCTGACCACGATAACTAGTCTTCTACAGTCCACCAAAAGCTAGTTACCTTAGTTAGCTTTTTTACCAGCTCAAATGAAAACGTAAGGTTGATGTATTGTTTTGCTCCAGGTAGCAACCATTTCTCTTCAGAGGGAATGTGCTCGCTTTATTGGTTCGAACGATAAAACTGGGGTTTTGTTATATTATATCAACACTGGGGTTTAGTGCAGCTGTACTTGTTGTATTATATCAACACCTGGGGTTTAGTTCAGCTGTACTTGTTATATTATATCAACACTGGGGGTTTAGTGCAGCTGTACTTGTTATATTATATCAACACTGGGGGTTTAGTGCAGCTGTACTTGTCATATTATATCAACACTGGGGGTTTAGTGCAGCTGTACTTGTTATATTATATCAACACTGGGGGTTTAGTGCAGCTGTACTTGTTATATTATATCAACACTGGGGGTTTAGTGCAGCTGTACTTGTTATATTATATCAACTCTGTGGGTTTAGTGCAGCTGTACTTGTTATATTATATCAACACTGGGGTTTAGTGCAGCTGTACTTGTTATATTATATCAACTCTGGGGTTTAGTGCAGCTGTACTTGTTATATTATATCAACACTGGGGTTTAGTGCAGCTGTACTTGTTATATTATATCAACACTGGGGGTTTAGTGCAGCTGAACTTGTTATATTATATCAACACTGGGTGTTTAGTGCAGCTGTACTTGTTATATTATATCAACACTGGGGGTTTAGTGCAGATGTACTTGTTATATTATATCAACACTGGGGGTTTAGTGCAGCTGTACTTGTTATATTATAACAACTCTGGGGGTTTAGTGCAGCTGTACTTGTTATATTATATCAACACTGGGGTTTTAGTGCAGCTGTACTTGTTATATTATATCAACACTGGGGGTTTAGTGCAGCTGTACTTGTTATATTATATCAACTCTGGGGTTTAGTGCAGCTGTAGTTGTTATATTATATCAACACTGGGGGTTTAGTGCAGCTGACTTGTTATATTATATCAACTCTGGGGTTTTGTGCTGCAGCTGTACTTGTCGTCTGTATCACTGTGTTCACTCACAGCACAGAAGTACATGCCGCTGTCTCCTGCCTCCACCTTCTTCACTGTGAAAGATCCACTCTCAGCATCTGTCTTAACAGTTGGATATTTGTCTTCACCGAGGCTCCATAGTCTGGTTTGCTAAAACTACTTGCTGAAGACTACCTGCTTCATTCCCCTCCCCTGGACGCTGTCTGTACCAGTACATCTGGAAGTAGGTAGCTCCCTTAGTGTGACTGCAGTTAATCTGAGCATCACTGTCTTTCAGTCCCCAGAGTATGGTGGGTGTCTGAGTGACTTCACTCCCCTCAACAAGACCTGTAAGGATACAGTGAGAATGAAATCAATAGAGTTAGATACAGTTAAACATGAATACATCAAGACTCAGGTGAAGTGAACGTATGTTTGGAAACATCAATATCTATAACTATAGAAGGCCGTCATTGTAAATAAGAATGTAGTTCTTAACTTTCCTGGTTAAATAAATGAAACATTATGAAACTGTACCTGCAGCACAGAGCACTAAGACAGTAACAGTGAAGAGAAATGTGAACATGTTTGATCACGTTATATGTAGAGTGCTGGAAAGAGTCTGGTATCAATGTACAGAATAAAAGAGGAGTGTCACATAGATGAATAGATGACAATCAGTAGACCACGGCGAAAAGTTTCACCATATTGAACATGTCAGTGAAGTGGGAGGGACACTGATGATCTGAATACATCATGCAAATGACTGGTTCAGACTGTAGAGACGTTCACATGATTAAAGATAGAGGTCCCCTCACAGGACATGATGAGACCATCAGCTCTTTAGATATTATATTCTATCCTATAGAGCTCGACAGCTTGTACAGTCGTGGTCAAAAGTTTTGAGAATTACATAGATACTACATTTTCACAAAGTCTGCTAGCCTCAGTTTTTATGATGGCAATTTGCATATACTCCAGAATGTTATGAAGAGTGATCAGATGAATTGCAATTAATTGCAAAGTCCCCTCTTTGCATGAAAATGAACTTAATCCCCCCAAAAAAACATTTCCCACTGCATTTCAGCCCTGCCACAAAGGACCAGCTGACATCATGTCAGTGATTCTCTAGCTAACACAGGTGAGAGTGTCAGTGGCTGGAGATCACTCTGTCATGCTGATTGAGTTAGAATAACAGACTGGAAGCTTTAAAAGGAGGGTGGTGCTTGAAATCATTGTTCTTCCTCTGTTAACCATGGTTACCTGCAAGGAAACACGTGCCGTCATCATTGCTTTGCACAAAAAGGGCTTCACAGGCAAGGATATTGCTGCTAGTAAGATTGTACCTAAATCAACCATTTATCGAATCATCAAGAACTTCAAGGAGAGAGGTTCAATTGTTGTAAAGAAGGCATCAGGGAGCCCAAGAAAGTCCAGCAAGCACCAGGACTGTCTCCTAAAGTTGATTCAGCTGTGGGATCGGGGCACCACCAGTGCAGAGCTTGCTCAGGAATGGCAGCAGGCTGGTGTGAGTGCATCTGAACGCACAGTGAGGCGAAGAATTTTGGAGGATGGCCTGGTATCAAGAAGGGCAGCGAGGAAGCCACTTCTCTCCAGGAAAAACATCAGGGACAGACTGATATTCTGCAAAGGTACAGGGATTGGACTGCTGAGGACCTGGGGTAAAGTCAGTTTCTCTGATGAATCCCCTTTCCGATTGTTTGGGGCATCCGGGAAAAAAGCTTGTCCGGAGAAGACAAGGTGAGCACTACCATCAGTCCTGTGTCATGCCAACAGCAAAGCATCCTGTGACCATTCATGTGTGGGGTTGATTCTCAGCCAAGGGAGTGGGCTCACTCACAATTTTGCCTAAGAACACAGCCATGAATAAAGAATGGTACCAACACATCCTCCGAGAGCCACTTCTCCAACCATCCAAGAACAGTTTGGTGACCGACTCAATGCCTTTTCCAGCATGATGGAGCACCTTGCCATGAGGTAAAGTGATAACTAAGTGGCTCGGGAACAAAACATCAACATTTTGGGTCCATGGCCAGGAAACTCCCCAGACCTTAATCCCATTGAGGAACTTGTGGCCGATCCTCAAGGGCGGGTGGACAACCAAAACCCCACAAATTCTGACAAACTCCAAGCATTGATTATGCAAGAATGGGCTGCCATCAGTCAGGATGTGGCCCAGAAGTTAATTGACAGCATGCCAGGGTGGATTGCAGAGGTCTTGAAAAATAAGGGTCAACACTGCAAATATTGACTCTTGCATAAACTTAATGTAATTGTCAATAAAAAGCCTTTGACACTTATGGAATGCTTGTAATTATACTTCAGTATACCATAGTAACATCTGACAAAAATATCTCATAACAATGAAGCAGCAAACTTTGTAAAGACCAATACTTGTGTCATTCTCAAAACGTTTGACCACGACTGTAGTAGTTAGGAATATTATGGCTGCAGGTGAGTTGAAGGTTTCCTCCAGGTCCTTCTATTAGTGCAACAGGGCTCTGATTAACCATGCTACTACAGTTTTTCTCGATTGCTAAGACACATTTCTTGAAAGCTGCTCTCCTTTTCTCTTAACTGTGAACACAAAACCCAATTTTCAAGCTACATTCACAAAACCTCAGACTCTTCTTGCAAAACCAAACTTCACCTCAAAACAGTTCAATCTGTGCTCAAAACTGAACTATGTTGTCAATCGTGCCCGCAGTCAATCAAAATAAAAAACACTCACTGAACAGTCACTAAACACTACGAGAAAACTAGAAAACACTATGCTCAGGACATGAAGCTGGAGAAATAAATGTTTATTGTTCACTGTAGGCTAAATGCATGTTGCAAAACAAAAAAACTGTGCATTTAGCACTTGTACAAAAAGACAAAACAGAAATCTTGTGCATTTACATGTAGCACTTGTAAAAAACAAACAGAAATCTTATGCGTTTGCCACTTGGTACAGTAAGCCCATGTAAAAATAAAGTACAAAAATATACAAATAAGTGCATTACTCAGCCACAGCATCATGTCTCTCGTACTGGGTCAGGCCACAGGACTTCATCCACATCACAGGCCACATTTTGTCTGGCTAGGCAACGGAAAAACCCCTGGCATGCCGTATCCAGGCTTGGCATGCCTCCACACCTATGTCACCACAGGCAAGTCCTATGGCTTGCAGGAGATTTACCCTGGTGTAAGGTTGGCGTTTCATACCTTCCACCGCCATGAGGAGAAGAATTCCTCAATGGGGTTTAGGAAAGGGGAGTACGGTGGAAGGCAAAGATTGATAAAACCTTGGTTCCATATTGTACCACTCTCTAACTCTGGAGGGCTCTGTGAAAACTCACATTGTCCCAAACAACAACATAGATGGGATGCTCATCCTGCTGCCCCTAACAAAGCATCTCGCATGTGATTGAGGAAAATGAGGAGCTGGTGAGTGTTGTAGGGCCCCAGGTTGGCATGATGGTGGACAACCCCATGATTGCTGATGGCAGCACATAATGTGACATTGCCACCACGCTGCCCAGGAACACCAACAATGGCCCGATGGCCAATCACATCTACGGCCTCTCCTTCTCCTTTTGGTGAGATTAAACCCAGCTTCATCCATGTAGATGTATTGATGGGGTCTTTCCATTGCATCCAGTTGAAAAACCCTCTGTAGAAATAAATATAGTTTGTAAGTGATAGCGGAAAAAAGTGATTTAGGCCACTACAGTAAATCACTACTTAGAGTAATCAACATTGAATGTGTCTGGATATATGCCAACCTGTACATACTGGAATCTTTGCTCTTTGACTCTGTCTGAGTTGCGATCAAAGGGCACTCTGTATAGCTGTTTCATGCGCAGTCTGTTGCGCTTGAGGACACGATCAACAGTAGAGAGGCTGACACTGTTGATACCCTCAAAATGTAAATGGTCCTCAATGATCTTCTGCCGAATTTCGCTCAGTTTAATGGCATTGTTCTCACGGGACCATATCAACAATTAGGGTCTCTTGGTGTGGGGAGAACATACCTGTCCTCCCACCCCCATGTGCAGTCTTTCAATTCTACAAAAAGAGAACATGGAGTTACAAAAAATATACATGGTATACTAGGCCTACAAACAGTTAGACCAACCCTCCCATTACAATACTACAGTACATTGGTACAGTGATGTACTGAAACATATATTCACTTACAGTATACTGTGGTAGAGTATATAGTATGTCATACAGCAATTGCTGTCAACATTTACATACTGTACTATAATGTCAAAAAAGGTAATTACCTGTTCTCTTCTCTAAATCTTCGGATTATGGTGGACATAGCCAATCTACTGATGTTTGGTTGTACCCTTTGTCCAGCCTCCCCTCATGCTCATACCATGGACAGAACATGGTCAATCACAGTAGCTCTGATTTCATCAGATATTACTGTTCTTTGTCTTCGCTGACCACCTCGACTACCCCTCGACCTCCTCTCACGAACTCTTCCTCTCAGATTTCTATCCATTGTAGGGCCTCACAAACCAGTGCTCTCTGAACTGGCTTACTGTATATGTTCCTCACATCATTAGCCACAGTGTGATCAATTTTGAGTTGTTGTGTTCAAGTGGTGATACCTGTGCTCTAATTGTGTTTGACTTTTGTCACCTGTGCTCACCATTATGCAGCACGGGTGCATCACAATGAAAATGTGTTGGCAAGTTGTGTCTAAACAGGTGAAAAGTGCTTGTGGTTTTGCCAAAAGAGTGATTGATTCAATCAGTGGGTTCAGGCAACTGAGCATTTGGTTCAGACAATAGGGTTTAGTGTTTTAGCAATTGAGAAAAACTGTAAACGACTCTCCTGTGGAGAGAGAGAGAGAGAGAGAGAGAGAGAGAGAGAGAGAGAGAGAGAGAGAGAGAGAGAGAGAGAGAGAGAGAGAGAGAGAGAGAGAGAGAGAGAGAGAGGAGAGATGGAGAGAAGATGAGAGAGAGAGAGAGAGAGAGAGAGAGAGAGAGAGAGAGAAGGGAGAGAGAGAGAGAGAGAGAGAGAGAGAGAGGGGAGAGAGAGAGAGAGAGAGAGAGAGAGAGAGAGAGAGAGAGAGAGAGAGAGAGAGAGAGAGAGAGAGAGAGAGAGAGAGAGAGAGAGAGAGAGAGAGAGAGAGAGAGAGAGAGAGAGGATATTTTATTCTGTTTGATGACATTCGAGTAGATTTGTTAGGCTTCTCATCGGTAAGTGATTTTAATACCTGTCACCCAGAGTGGTAGAGCTGCCAGGTGAATCAGAACTCTAAACATGATGATGAAGGAGAAGATTATGATGATGAGGATGCTGAGGAAGACGATGATGATGAGGATGCCTCAGTGGAGGAGTGATATGAGTGTCTCTGGATGAAGCTCTGAGGGTGAAAGGAGAGGGCTGATGTTGTAGTATCCTGTTTTCTTTAGGGGTGGTGGATAGTGAGAGTGTTAGAGGGGAGTGGCAGGAAGCCTGTACTGTAAAAGCTCGCTCATAGGACCTCACTGTGAACATGACTGATTACATGATCATGACAATGAAAGACAATGCAAATTAATTACTTAAAAATCATACAATGTGATTTTCTGGATTTTTGTTTTAGATTCCGTCTCTCACAGTTGAAGTGTACGTATGATCAAAATTACAGACCTCTACATGCTTTGTAAGTAGGAAAACCTGCAAAATTGGCAGTGTATCAAATACTTGTTCTCCCCACTGTAGATTATGGTAATTCATCATCACTGTATGTAAATACGTTTTATTTTTATTTTTTTATATACATACATACACATACATATACATATATATATACATACATATACACATATATATATATACACACACATATATACACACATACATACATACATTCACATACATATGCTTAAAAAATATATATATATATACTCCCCTTTATTACTTCCAACCCCACCACCCTTTCCCTACTTGGGAGTAAACTAGTGAACAACAATGCCCAGGCCTCTACTTCCAGCTTATACCTACTATCTACATTTTATGGACACAGTCAATTTTACAATAATTATATTTTGCTTTGTTTTTCTCCTGAACTTCTTCTACTCTCAACCTCTCCGATCGTTTTCATGATGTCCATCCGGTTTGCTTCTATATGCCATATCTTTCTAACTGTGCTCTTTCCCAAAGCTCCAAACATACAACCTATATACTTATTATGGACACAGTATGCTTACATTATTAGTTATCTTGTTATTATTTGTTGTTAGTTGTTATTAGTCCCATCCTTCAATTCCATTCAACACCTCCCATCTATCTCTTAACACCATCCATATTGGATTTCTATTTGCCATATATATTTCAACTGTACTGTGATGTCTTACAAAAGTTCTGAACCTTTCTATTCTCATTGTTTATACAGATTGTGAATGGAAAATATTTTTTTTGGCTAAAAGTATTATTGTGTTATTGATCGATTGACTAGGACTTTTCAGATCACCCAGTAATGCTATCTGCAAGGTTAGCTCCGGGTAAATATTGCAATCCTTTAGCCATTCCTGGACCTGTGTCCAAAAACAAGCTACAAATGGACAGTACCAAAACAAATGATCTAATGATTCTGTCTCTTTGCAGCAAAATCTGCAGAGCTGGGAAGATTGGGCTGGGAAGATTGGGCTGGGAAGATTGGGCTGGGAAGATTGGGCTGGGAAGATTGGGCTGGGAAGATTGGGCTGGGAAGATTGGGCTGGGAAGATTGGGCTGGGAAGATTGGGCTGGGAAGATTGGGCTGGGAAGATTGTATTATTTTGTCAATTAGTATATTTGAGTTTAACAACAATATTTGTTGCATTATTTGTTCTGTCGTTTCTGGAGGATTAAATTGAAATTGCAACCAACTTTCTATGGCTTGTTTTAGAAATAGTGATATTTGGGAGATGGTTTCCTTTTCAAATAACTGAAAGTGAGTGGTTGTAATCTGAATAAAGGGAAAAGGGGCCATTCTTGGACATTGGGTGAGACACGATTTTACTAATTTGCTAGAGAACCAGTTCGGATTTAAGTATAACTTTTGTATGACTGAAGCTTTTTAGTGATAGGTCTAATGCTTTAATATTTAATCCTTTCTGTCCTCGAATTCATATTCATTATATAAATAGGTCTGTTTAATTTTGTCTGGCTTGCCGTTCCAAATAAAATGGAATATTTTTTTCTCATATAATTTAAAAAACTGTTCCTCAGCATAGGCAAGACCATAAGCAAATAGGTAAACTGGGATAATACTAAAGAGTTAATCAGGTGATTTTTCCACAAATTGACAGGTATTTACCTTTCCATGGTAGCAAGATCTTGTCTATTTCTGCTAAATTTCTATTAAAATGTATTGAAGTGAGATCATTTATTTCCTTTGGGATATGTATTCCTGAGTATATCCACATCACCATCAGACCATTTTATTGGTAAACTACATGGTAATGTAAATTTTTTATTTTTAGTGATCCAATACGTAATATAGTACATTTGTCATAATTTGTTGTAATCCAGAGAGGTTAGAAAATGTATCTAGATCCTCTATGAGGCTGTAGAGGATTCTAGTTGTGGATTTAACAGAAAACATGAATCATCAGTGTACAATGACACCTTTGTTTTTAAGCCCTGGATTTCTAATCCCCTGATATTGTTGGATCTGATTTTAAAGCTAACATCTCGATGGGCCACAATAAATAGATATGCCGATAGTGGACAACCTTGTTTCCTCCTCTTGACAGTTTAAAACTCTCTGAGAAATAGCCATTATTTACTATTTTACACCTAGGGTTACTATACATGATTTTGACCCCTTATATAAGAGATTCTCCTAAATTGAAATGCTCCAGGCATTTATATATAAACCCCAGTCGTACTTTTATCAAATGCCTTTTCGAAGTCTGCTATGAATAGCAGGCCTGGTTTCCCAGATTTTACATAGTGTTCTATGTATTTCTGTTTTTAATTTGTAATACATTTTACAACAATTTCTAAAAGCCTGTTTTCACTTTGTCATTATGGGGAATTGTGTAGATTGCTGAATATTTTTTATTTAATTAGCAACATACTTCAGTAGTAAATATATCTTTCATGAGGGACTTAGTACCTGTCACCCATAGTGGTAGAGTTGCTACTTGTATGAGGAGCGTGATCATGTTGATGGTTCTGGAGAGAAGTGTCACATGGACAAGGAGAAAGGGTTTTCAGATAGTCAGAGATGTGTTGTCAGCTAGTGGGAGTGTCAAATGTATACTGCATCCCAAATGGCACCCTATTCCCTTTATAGTGCACTACTTTGGACCAGAGTCCATAGGGGTGAGAGGAAATAAGTCAATAGAGACGGTGAGCTGAACTGAGCTGCCGGAGGGGAAGGAAATGGCATCACTTTGACGTCAGAACTTATGTTGATATTCAAGCAGATACCTTGTTCACCTACAGGTCTCCTGTTCAACTTAAAGGTGTATTGTGGAACATACCCGTATCTACATCATTGAAAGTATTTGTATTTTTTAGTCTTTAGAGTGTACCTATGTTTTAGATTCTGCAGTAATCACACTACCAAATAGGCTGTAATTTGAAGAAATACCTCAACCGTTTCTTCAAAGCAACAACATCAACCACATTATTTGGTATAGAGGTTTGATAACAACTTCCTCCATATGCTCAGACATCTACAGCGGTGGATAGCAGGTCTGCTGGGTGTTGATGTACACTGCAGTTGGGGAGTAACGGATCAGAAGGGGTTTTTGTAGAAGAGAGAAGGGTATCTACATCACTGGGTTGACTTCAGGTCAGAACAGTAACACACTGCACTGTCTTCAGGTCAGAACAGTAATACACTGCACTGTCTTCAGGTCAGAACAGTAATGCACTGCACTGTCTTCAGGTCAGAACAGTAATACACTGCACTGTCTTCAGGTCAGAACAGTAACACACTGCACTGTCTTCAGGTCAGAACAGTAACACACTGCACTGTCTTCAGGTCAGAACAGTAATGCACTGCACTGTCTTCAGGTCAGAACAGTAATACACTGCACTGTCTTCAGGTCAGAACAGTAATACACTGCACTGTCTTCAGGTCAGAACAGTAATAAACTGCACTGTCTGCTCGGCATCCGACCGTAAGGCGCTACAGAGGGTAGTACGTACGGCCCAGTACATCACTGGTGCCAAGCTTCCTGCCATCCAGGACCTCAATACCAGGCGGTGTCAGAGGAAGGCCCACAAAATGGTCAAAGACTCCAGCCACCCTAGTCATAAACTGTTCTCTCTGCTACCGCACGGCAAGCGGTACCGGAGCGCCAAGTCTAGGACCAAAAGGCTCCTTAACAACTTCTACCCCCAAGCCATAAGACTGGTGAACAATTAATCAAATGGCCACCCAGAGTATTTACATTGACCCTTGCTGTTTATTATCTATGCATAGTCACTTTACCCCTACCTACATGTATGAATTACCTTGACTAACCTGTATCCCCGCACATTGACTCGGTACCGGTACCCCCTGTATATAGCCTCATTATTGTTATTTTACTGTGTAACTTTTATTTTATTTTTTACTTTTGTTTAATTATTTTCTTAACTCTATTTCTTGAACTGCAATGTTGGTTAAGGGCTTGTAGGTAAGCATTTCACTGTAAGGAATACCTGTTGTATTCGGCGCATGTGACAAATACAATTTGATTTGATTTAATTGGCACACAGTCAAAGAGAGAGGGCTGGGAAAGAGAGAGAGGGAGAGAGAGAGAGATGGAGGGAGGGAGAGAGAGAGAGATGGGGGAAGAGAGAGAGAAAGAGAGAGAGAGAGAGAGGGGGGAGAGAGAGACGGGGTTGGGGAGAGAGACGGGGGGTTGGGGAGAGAGAGAGAGAGAGAGACGGGGTATGAGAGAGAGAGGGGGAGAGTAGTCATGTGAATCACATCTATGCAGGGAGGAGTAATGGAATGTGACATTGTAACGTTGCATAATTTATGTTAATGAGTGTTGACACTAAACTGTAATACCAGTGTACTGTACTAGGACTGATATCACCTTGCTTATGTCATAATCCATCTGTGGTTATTCATTGGCACTGAATCAAAGTCACACCTCAGATGCAGGTGTTCTGAACAGTGTGCTAATACTACTATCAGATAGGGTTTATGTAGAGGAGAGAAGGTACTCTACATCACTGTGTTGGCTGGCTGCACAGTAATAAACTGCACTGTCTTCAGGTCCTCTCAGACTCAGGAGATGAAGGGAAGCCTCTTTCCTACCATCTCCACTCATATTGAAGTGCTTTTCAAGTGGTGACTCCAAGGTTATTGACTGGACATTTACATAACCAATGAGTTTCATAGCAGTGTCTCCTGCTGACTGTTGGTACCATAGTATCATTCGGTAGTCAGGAATAGTATGTCTGCAGGTGAGTTGAACGTTTCTTCCAGGTCCTTCTATTAGCGCAACAGGGCTCTGATTAACCATGCTACTAAACGACTCTCCTGTAGAGAGAGAGAGAGAGAGAGAGAGGAGAGATGGAGAGAGAGAGAGAGAGAGAGAGAGAGAGAGAGAGAGAGAGAGAGAGAGAGAGAGAGAGAGAGAGAGAGAGAGAGAGAGAGGATATTTTATTCAGTTTGATGACATTCGTAGATTTGTTAGGCTTCTCATCATAGGTGATTTAATACCTGTCACCCAGAGTGGTAGAGCTGCCAGGTGAATCAGAACTCTGAACATGATGATGAAGGAGAAGATGATGATGATGAAGATGCTGAGGAAGACGATGATGATGAGGGATGCCTCAGTGGAGGAGTGGGATATGAGTGTCTCCTGGATGAAGCTCTGAGGTGAAAGGAGAGGGGGCTGATGTTGTAGTATCCTGTTTCCTTTAGGGTGGTGGATAGTGAGAGTGTTAGAGGGAGTGTCAGGAAGCCTGTACTGTAAAGCTTGCTCATAGGACCTCACTGTGAACATGACTGATTACATGATCATGACAATGAAACCATCAGACATTAGAAGAACTAGTGTTAGAGGTCCCCCTACAGTACGTGATGAGACCATCTCTTTACATATTATATTCCATCCTATTGAAACTCTGGGGTTTTTGTGCAGCTGTGCTTGTCGTCTGTATCACTGTGTTCATACACGGCACAGAAGTACATGCCGCTGTCTCCTGCCTCCACCTTCTTCACTGTGAAAGATCCACTCTCAGCATCTGTCTTAACAGTTGGATATTTGTCTTCACCGAAGGCTCCATAGTCTGGTTTGCTATAACTACTTGTGAAGACTACCTGCTTCATTCCCTCTCCTGGACGCTGTCTGTACCAGTACATCTGGTTGTAGCCAGCTCCCTTAGTGTGACTGCAGTTCATCTGAGCATCACTGTCTTTCAGTCCCCAGAGTATGGTGGGTGTCTGAGTGACTTCACTCCCCTCAACAAGACCTGTAAGGATACAGTGAGAACGAAATCAATAGAGTTAGATACAGTTAAACATGAATACATCAAGACTCAGGTGAAGTGAACGTTTGCTTGGAAACATCAATATCTATAACTATAGAAGGCCGTCATTGTAAATAAGAATTTTGATCTTAACTTTCCTGGTTAAATAAATGAAACATTATGAAACTGTACCTGCAGCACAAAGCACTAAGACAGTAACAGTGAAGAGAAATGTGAACATGTTTGATCACGTTATATGTGAGAGTGCTGGAAAGAGTCTGGTATCAATGTACAGAATAAAAGAGGAGTGTCACATAGATGAATAGATGACAATCAGTAGACCACGGCAGGTTTCACCATATTGAACATGTCAGTGAAGTGGGAGGGACACTGATGATCTGAATACATCATGCAAATGACTGGTTCAGACTGTAGAGACGTTCACATTATTAAAGATAGAGGTCCCCCTACAGGACATGATGAGACCATCAGCTCTTTAGATATTATATTCTATCCTATAGAGCTCGCCAGCTTGTACAGTCGTGGTCAAAAGTTTTGAGAATTACACATATATTAATTTTCACAAAGTCTGCTGCCTCAGTTTTTATGATGGCAATTTGCATATACTCCATAATGTTATGAAGAGTGATCAGATGAATTTCAATTAATTGCAAAGTCCCTCTTTGCCATGAAAATGAACTTAATCCCCAAAAAACATTTCCACTGCATTTCAGCCCTGCCACAAAAGGACCAGCTGACATCATGTCAGTGATTCTCTCAAGTAACACAGGTGAGAGTGTTGACGAGGACAAGGCTGGAGATCACTCTGTCATGCTGATTGAGTTAGAATAACAGACTGGAAGCTTTAAAAGGAGGGTGGTGCTTGAAACCATTGTTCTTCCAGTTAACCATGGTTACCTGCAAGGAAACACGTGCCGTCATCATTGCTTTGCACAAAAAGGGCTTCACAGGCAAGGATATTGCTGCTAGTAAGATTGTACCTAAATCAACCATTTATCGGATCATCAAGAACTTCGAGGAGAGAGGTTCAATTGTTGTAAAGAAGGCATCAGGGCGCCCAAGAAAGTCCAGCAAGCGCCAGGACCGTCTCCTAAAGTTGATTCAGCTGCAGGATCGTGTCACCACCAGTGCAGAGCTTGCTCAGGAATGGCAGCAGGCAGGTGTGAGTGCATCTGCACGCACAGTGAGGCGAATACTTTTGGAGGATGGCCTGGTGTCAAGAAGGGCAGAGAGGAAGCCACTTCTCTCCAGGAAAAACATCAGGGACAGACTGGTATTCTGCAAAAGGTACAGGGCAATTGGACTGCTGAGGACTGGGGTAAAGTCATTTTCTCTGATGAATCCCCTTTCCGATTGTTTGGGGCATCCGGGAAAAAAGCTTGTCCGGAGAAGACAAGGTGAGCACTACCATCAGTCCTGTGTCATGCCAACAGTAAAGCATCCTGAGACCATTCATGTGTGGGGTTGCTTCTAAGCCAAGGGAGTGGGCTCACTCACAATTTTGCCTAAGAACACAGCCATGAATAAAGAATGGTACCAACACATCCTCCGAGAGCCACTTCTCCCAACCATCCAAGAACAGTTTGGTGACGACCAATGCCTTTTCCAGCATGATGGAGCACCTTGCCATGAGGCGAAAGTGATAACTAAGTGGCTCGGGGAACAAAACATCAACATTTTGGGTCC
>NC_059220.1:1497771-1577771 GCF_020615455.1 Coregonus clupeaformis
ATCCAGAGTTTATTCAGTGTACACGAATAAAGCGCAGCAAGCGACAAAACGAAACTAGCACAAGGGAAAAATCCACCTTGGCTACATACAAGGAAAGAGTAGCTCAACCGAGCTACTCACTCTCACAATGAACAATCACTCTCAAAGGACAAAGACAACACTAGACTAATGAGGGAATGAGTACCAGGTGTGTGTGATTGACACGACAAGACAAGACAAATGGAGTGATGATAAATGGAGCGGTAGTAGCCAGTAAGCCGGTGACGACGAACGCCGAAACCTGCCCGAGCAAGGAGGAGGGGCAGCCTCGGCTGAATTCGTGACAATGTGCTCAAAATAAGTCTGTTGCTAACGAATCGCTAACTTTCAGAGAAATGGAACTACCACATTAGTCACAATATCTTCACGTCACCAAGCAGACCACGATAACTAGTCTTCTACAGTCCACCAAAAAGCTAGTTAGCTTAGTTAGCTTTTTGCTTACCAGCTCAAATGAAAACGCAAGGTTGATGTATTGTTTTGCTCCAGGTAGCAACCATTTCTCTTCAGAGGGAAGGTGCTCGTTTTATTGGTTCCGAACGATAAAACTGGGTTTTTGTTGTATTATATCAACACTGGGGGTTTAGTGCAGCTGTACGTGTTATATTATATCAACACTGGGGGTTTAGTGCAGCTGTACTTGTTATATTATATCAACACTGGGGGTTTAGTGCAGCTGTAGTTGTTATATTATATCAACACTGGGGGTTTAGTACAGCTGTACTTGTTATATTATATCAACACTGGGGGTTTAGTGCAGCTGTACTTGTTATATTATATCAACACTGGGGGTTTCGTGCAGCTGTACTTGTTATATTATATCAACTATGGGGGTTTAGTGCAGCTGTACTTGTTATATTATATCAACACTGGGGGTTTAGTGCAGCTGTACTTGTTATATTATATCAACACTGGGGGTTTAGTGCAGCTGTACTTGTTATATTATATCAACACTGGGGGTTTTAGTGCAGCTGTACTTGTTATATTATATCAACACTGGGGTTTAGTGCAGCTGTACTTGTTATATTATATCAACACTGGGGGTTTTAGTGCAGCTGTACTTGTTATATTATATCAACACTGGGGGTTTAGTGCAGCTGTACTTGTTATATTATATCAACACGGGGTGTTTAGTGCAGCTGTACTTGTTATATTATATCAACACTGGGGGTTTAGTGCAGCTGTACTTGATATATTATATCAACACTGGGGGTTTAGTGCAGCTGTACTTGTTATATTATATCAACACTGGGGGTTTAGTGCAGCTGTACTTGATATATTATATCAACACTGGGGGTTTAGTACAGCTGTACTTGTTAAATTATATCAACACTGGGGGTTTAGTGCAGCTGTACTTGTTATATCAACGCTGGGGGTTTAGTACAGCTGTACTTGTTATATTATATCAACACTGGGGGTTTAGTGCAGCTGTACTTGTTATATTATATCAACACTGGGGGTTTAGTGCAGCTGTACTTGTTATATTATATCAACACGAGGGTTTAGTGCAGCTGTACATGTTATATTATATCAACACTGGGGGTTTAGTGCAGCTTTACTTGTTATATTATATCAACACTGGGGGTTTAGTGCAGCTGAACTTGTTATATTATATCAACACTGGGGGTTTAGTGCAGCTGTACTTGTTATATTTTATCAACACTGGGGGTTTAGTGCAGCTTTACTTGTTATATTAGATCAACACAAGGGTTTAGTGCAGCTGTATTTGTTATATTATATCAACACTGGGGGTTTAGTGCAGCTGTACTTGTTATATTATATCAACACAAAGGTTTAGTGCAGCTGTACTTGTTATATTAAATCAACACTGGGGGTTTAGTGCAGCTGTACTTGTTATATCATATCAACACAAGGGTTTAGTGCAGCTGTACTTGTTATATTATATCAACTCTGGGGGTTTAGTGCAGCTGTACTTGTTATATTATATCAACACAAAGGTTTAGTGCAGCTGTACTTGTTATATTATATCAACACTGGGGGTTTAGTGCAGCTGTACTTGTTATATTATATCAACACTGGGGGTTTAGTGCAGCTGTACTTGTTATATTATATCAACACTGGAGGATTAGTACAGCTGTACTTGTTATATTATATCAACACTGGGGGTTTAGTGCAGCTGTACTTGTTATATTATATCAACACCGGGGGTTTAGTGCAGCTGTACTTGTTATATTATATCAACTCTGGGGGTTTAGTGCAGCTGTACTTGTTATATTATATCAACACTGGGGGTTAGTGCAGCTGTACTTGTTATATTATATCAACACTGGGGGTTTGGTGCAGCTGTACTGGTTATATTATATCAACACTGGGGGTTTAGTGCAGCTGTACTTGTTATATTATATCAACACTGGGGGTTTAGTGCAGCTGTACTTGTATTATATCAACACTGGGGGTTTAGTGCAGCTGTACTTGTTGTATTATATCAACACTGGGGGTTTAGTGCAGCTGTACTTGTTATATAAATATATAAAAATATATCAACTCTGGGAGTTTAGTACAGCTGTACTTGTTATATTATATCAACACTGGGGGTTTAGTGCAGCTGTACTTGTTATATTATATCAACACTGGGGGTTTAGTGCAGCTGTACTTGTTATATTATATCAACACTGGGGGTTTAGTGCAGCTGTACTTGTTATATTATATCAACACTGGGGGTTTAGTGCAGCTGTACTTGTTATATTATATCAACACTGGGGGTTTAGTGCAGCTGTACTTGTTATATTATATCAACACTAGGGGTTTAATGCAGCTGTACTTGTTATATTATATCAACACTGGGGTTTAGTGCAGCTGTACTTGTTATATTATATCAACACTGGGGTTTAGTGCAGCTGTACTTGTTATATTATATCAACACTGGGGGTTTAGTGAAGCTGTACTTGTTATATTATATCAACACTAGGGTTTAATGCAGCTGTACTTGTTATATTATATCAACACTGGGGGTTTAGTGCAGCTGTACTTACATTTACATTTAACATTTTAGTCATTTAGCAGACGCTCTTATTATATTATATCAACACTGGGGTTTAGTGCAGCTGTACTTGTCATATCAACTCTGTTATATTATATCAACACGGGGTGTTTAGTGCAGCTGTACTTGTTATATTATATCAACACTGGGGGTTTAGTGCAGCCGCATTTGATATATATTATATCAACACTGGGGGTTTAGTGCAGATGTACTTGTTATATTATATCAACACTGGGGGTTTAGTGCAGCTGTACTTGATATATTATATCAACACTGGGGGTTTAGTGCAGCTGTACTTGTTATATTATATCAACACTAGGGGTTTAATGCAGCTGTACTTGTTATATTATATCAACACTGGGGGTTTAGTGCAGCTGTACTTGTTATATTATATCAACACTGGGGGTTTAGTGCAGCTGTACTTGTTATATTATATCAACACTGGGGGTTTAGTGAAGCTGTACTTGTTATATTATATCAACACTAGGGGTTTAATGAAGCTGTACTTGTTATATTATATCAACACTGGGGGTTTAGTGCAGCTGTACTTACATTTACATTTAACATTTTAGTCATTTAGCAGACGCTCTTATTATATTATATCAACACTGGGGGTTTAGTGCAGCTGTACTTGTCATATCAACTCTGTTATATTATATCAACACGGGGTGTTTAGTGCAGCTGTACTTGTTATATTATATCAACACTGGGGGTTTAGTGCAGCCGTACTTGATATATATTATATCAACACTGGGGGTTTAGTGCAGATGTACTTGTTATATTATATCAACACTGGGGGT
The DNA here is from genome assembly GCF_020615455.1 of Coregonus clupeaformis. Lineage (NCBI taxonomy): Eukaryota > Metazoa > Chordata > Actinopteri > Salmoniformes > Salmonidae > Coregonus > Coregonus clupeaformis. The sequence goes on from NC_059220.1 coordinate 1,501,612, forward strand.
TTAGTGCAGCTGTACTTGATATATTATATCAACACTGGGGGTTTAGTTGGGAGAGTGATACTTTTTTGGTGAGGGAGGCCCTGCTCTCTCCTTTCCCAGATGTTTAGTTCATTTCATTCCGATCTCCTCTGCATTATTGTAGCCATCTGCTACAGCCTGTCAACTATGCCTCTGCCTATCCCTGTTCTCTCCTCTTCGCACAGGCTACACAAACGCCTCACACCACGTGGCTGCTGCCTCTCTAACCTGGTGGTCCCTGCACGCACCACACATCTGGAGTTCCAGGTCTCAGGCAGCCTCTGGAACTGCCGTTCTGCTGCCAACAAGGCTGACTTCATCCCAGCCTATGCTACCCTCCAGTCCCTCGACTTCCTGGCGCTGACGGAAACATGGATTACCACTGAAAACACTGCTACTCCTACTGCTCTCTCCTCGTCTGACCATGTGTTCTCGCATACCCTGAGAGCATCTGGTCAGAGGGGTGGTGGCACAGGAATCCTCATCTCTCCCAAGTGGTCATTCTCAATTTTTCCCCTAACCCATCTGTCTATCTCCTCATTTGAATTCCACGCTGTCACAGTCACTAGCCCATTTAAGCTTAATATCCTTGTCATCTATCGCCCTCCAGGTTCCCTTGGAGAGTTCATCAATGAGCTTGACGCCTTGATAAGTTCCTTTCCTGAGGATGGCTCACCCTTCACAGTTTTGGGGGATTTCAACCTCCCTACGTCTACATTTGACTCATTTCTCTGCCTCCTTCTTTCCACTCCTCTCCTCTTTTGACCTCACCCTCTCACCGTCCCCCCCTTCTCACAAGGCAGGCAATACGCTTGACTTCATCTTTACTAGATGTTGCTCTTCTACTAATCTCACTGCAACTCCCCTCCATGTCTCCGACCACTACTTTGTATCCTTTTCTCTCTCGCTCTCCTCCAACACTACTCACTCTGCCCCTACACAGATGGTAACGCGCCGCCGCAACCTTCGCTCTCTCTCTCCCACTACTCTCTCCTCTTCCATCCTATCATCTCTTCCCTCTGCTCAATCCTTTCTCCTCCAATCTCCTGATTCTGCCTCCTCAACCCTCCTCTCCTCCCTTTCTGCATCCTTTGACTCCCTGTGTCCCCTATCCTCCCGGCCGGCCTCGGTCCTCCCCTCCAACTCCGTGGCTTGATGACTCATTGCAGCTCACAGAACAGAGCTCCGGGCAGCTGAGCGGAAATGGAAGAAAAACTAAACTCCCTGCCGACCTGGCATCTTTTCACTCCCTCCTCTCTACATTTTCTTCATCTGGTTCTGCTGCTAAGGCCACTTTCTACCACTCTAAATTCCAAGCATCTGCCTCTAACCCTAGGAAGCTCTTTTGCCACATTCTCCCTCACTGCTGAATCCTCCCCCCCCACCCCCCTCCTCCCTCTCTGTGGATGACTTCCGTCAACCACTTTGAAAAGAAGGTTGACGACATCCGATCCTCGTTGTTATGTCTAATGACACTGCTGGTCCTGCTCACACTGCCCTACCCTATGCTTTGACTTCTTTCTCCCTCTCTCTCCAGATAAAATCTTGCGACTAGTGACTGCAGGCCGCCCAACAACCTGCCCGCTTGACCCCATCCCCTCCTCTCTTCTCCAGACCATCTCCGGTGACCTTCTCCCCTACCTCACCTCGCTGATCAACTCATCCTTGACCGCTGGCTATGTCCCTTCCATCTTCAAGAGAGCGAGAGTTGCTCCCCTTCTCAAAAAACCAACACTCGATCCCACTGATGTCAACAACTACAGACCAGTATCCCTTCTTTCTTTTCTTTCCAAAACTATTGAGCGTGCCGTCTTTAGCCAACTCTCTTGCTATCTCTCTCAGAATGACCTTCTTGATCCAAACCAGTCAGGTTTCAGGACTGGTCATTCAACCTGAGACTGCTCTTCTCTGTGTCACGGAGGCTCTCCGCACTGCTAAAGCTAACTCTCTCTCCTCTGCTCTTGTCCTTCTAGACCTGTCTGCTGCCTTTGATACTGTGAACCATCAGATCCTCCTCTCCACCCTCTCCGAGCTGGGCATCTCCGGCACGGCTCACTCCTGGATTGCGTCCCTACCTGACCGGTCGCTCCTACCAAGTGGCGTGGCGGAAGCTGTCTCCGCACCACGTGCTCTCACCACTGGTGTCCCCCAGGGCTCAGTTCTAGGCCCTCTCCTTTTCTCCCTATACACCAAGTCACTTGGCTCTGTCATATCCTCACATGGCCTCTCCTATCATTGCTACGCTGACGATACACAACTAATCTTCTCCTTTCCCCCTTCTGATAACCAGGTGGCGAATCCGCATCTCTGCATGTCTGGCAGACATATCAGTATGGATGACGGATCACCACCTCAAGCTGAACCCCTGGCAAGACGGAGCTGCTCTTCCTCCCGTGGAAGGACTGCCCGTTCCATGATCTCGCCATCACGGTTGACAACTCCGTTGTGTCCTCCTCCCAGAGTGCGAAGAGCCTTGGCGTGACCCTGGACAACACCCTGTCGTTCTCCGCTAACATCAAGGCGGTGACCCGATCCTGCAGGTTCATGCTCTACAACATTCGAAGAGTACGACCCTGCCTTACACAGGAAGCGGCACAGGTCCTAATCCAGGCACTTGTCATCTGCCGTCTGGATTACTGCAACTCGCTGTTGGCTGGGCTCCCTGCCTGTGCCATTAAACCCCTACAACTCATCCAGAATGCCGCAGCCCGTCTGGTGTTCAACCTTCCCAAGTTCTCTCACGTCACCCCCTCCTCCGCACACTCCACTGGCTTCCAGTTGAAGCTCGCATCCGTTACAAGACCATGGTGCTTGCCTATGGAGCAGTGAGGGAACGGCACCTCCGTACCTTCAGGCTCTGATCAGTCCCTACACCCAAACGAGGGCATTGCGTTCATCCACCTCTGGCCTGCTGGCTCCTTCCTCTGCGGAAGCATAGTTCCCGCTCAGCCCAGTCAAAACTGTTCGCTGCTCTGGCACCCCAATGGTGGAACAAGCTCCCTCACGACGCCAGGACAGCGGAGTCACTCACCACCTTCCGGAGACATTTGAAACCCCCACCTCTTTAAGGAATACCTGGGATAGGATAAAGTAATCCTTCTACCCCCCCAAAAAAAATAAAAATAATAATAATAATTGTAAAGTGGTTATCCCACTGGCTATAGGGTGAATGCACCAATTTGTAAGTCGTTCTGGATAAGAGCGTCTGCTAAATGACGTATATGTAAATGTAAATGTGCAGCTGTACTTGATATATTATATCAACACTGGGGGTTTAGTGCAGCTGTACTTGATATATTATATCAACACTGGGGGGTTAGTGCAGCTGTACTTGTTATATTATATCAACACTGGGGGTTTGGTGCAGCTGTACTGGTTATATTATATCAACACTGGGGGTTTAGTGCAGCTGTACTTGTTATATTATATCAACACTGGGGGTTTAGTGCAGCTGTACTTGATATATTATATCAACACTGGGGGTTTAGTACAGCTGTACTTGTTATATTATATCAACACTGGGGGTTTAGTGCAGCTGTACTTGTTATATTATATCAACACTGGGGGTTTAGTGCAGCAGAACTTGTTATATTATATCAACACTGGGGTTTAGTGCAGCTGTACTTGTTATATTATATCAACACTGGGGGTTTAGTGCAGCTTTACTTGTTATATTAGATCAACACAAGGGTTTAGTGCAGCTGTATTTGTTATATTATATCAACACTGGGGGTTTAGTGCAGCTGTACTTGTTATATTATATCAACACAAATGTTTAGTGCAGCTGTACTTGTTATATTAAATCAACACTGGGGGTTTAGTGCAGCTGTACTTGTTATATCATATCAACACAAGGGTTTAGTGCAGCTGTACTTGTTATATTATATCAACTCTGGGGGTTTAGTGCAACTGTACTTGTTATATTATATCAACACAAATGTTTAGTGCAGCTGTACTTGTTATATTATATCAACACTGGGGGTTTAGTGCAGCTGTACTTGTTATATTATATCAACACTGGGGGTTTAGTGCAGCTGTACTTGTTATATTATATCAACACTGGGGGTTTAGTACAGCTGTACTTGTTATATTATATCAACACTGGGGGTTTAGTGCAGCTGTACTTGTTATATTATATCAACACTGGGGGTTTAGTGCAGCTGTACTTGTTATATTATATCAACACTGGGGGTTTAGTGCAGCTGTACTTGTTATATTATATCAACTCTGGGGGTTTAGTGCAGCTGTACTTGTTATATTATATCAACACTGGGGGGTTAGTGCAGCTGTACTTGTTATATTATATCAACACTGGGGGTTTGGTGCAGCTGTACTGGTTATATTATATCAACACTGGGGGTTTAGTGCAGCTGTACTTGTTATATTATATCAACACTGGGGGTTTAGTGCAGCTGTACTTGTATTATATCAACACTGGGGGTTTAGTGCAGCTGTACTTGTTATATTATATCAACACTGGGGGTTTAGTGCAGCTGTACTTGTTATATCAACTCTGGGGGTTTAGTACAGCTGTACTTGTTATATTATATCAACACTGGGGGTTTAGTGCAGCTGTACTTGTTATATTATATCAACACTGGGGGTTTAGTGCAGCTGTACTTGTTATATTATATTAACACTGGGGTTTAGTGCAGCTGTACTTGTTATATTATATCAACACTGGAGGTTTAGTGCAGCTGTACTTGTTATATTATATCAACACTGGGGGTTTAGTGCAGCTGTACTTGTTATATTATATCAACACTGGGGGTTTAGTGCAGCTGTACTTGTTATATTATATCAACACTGGGGGTTTAGTGCAGCTGTATTTGTTATATTATATCAACTCTGGGGGTTTAGTGCAGCTGTATTTGTTATATTATATCAACACTGGGGGTTTAGTGCAGCTGTACTTGTTATATTATATCAACACTGGGGGTTTAGTACAACTAGTAGTACCATAGAGTTGTCCTACAGTATGTACCATGGATTAGTAGTACTAGTAGTACCATAGAATTGTCCTACAGTATGTACCATGGATTAGTAGTACTAGTAGTACCATAGAGTTGTCCTACAGTATGTACCATGGATTAGTAGTACTAGTAGTACCATAGAGTTGTCCTACAGTATGTACCATGGATTAGTAGTACTAGTAGTACCATAGAGTTGTCCTACAGTATGTACCATGGATTAGTAGTACTAGTAGTACCATAGAGTTGTCCTACAGTATGTACCATGGATTAGTAGTACTAGTAGTACCATAGAGTTGTCCTACAGTATGTACCATGGATTAGTAGTACTAGTAGTACCATAGAGTTGTCCTACAGTATGTACCATGGATTAGTAGTACTAGTAGTACCATAGAGTTGTCCTACAGTATGTACCATGGATTAGTATTACTAGTAGTACCATATAATTGTCCTACAGTATGTACCATGGATTAGTAGTACTAGTAGTACCAAAGAGTTGTCCTACAGTATGTACCATGGATTAGTAGTACTAGTAGTACCATAGAGTTGTCCTACAGTATGTACCATGGATTAGTAGTACCAGTAGTACCATAGAGTTGTCCTACAGTATGTACCATGGATTAGTATTACTAGTAGTAACATAGAATTGTCCTACAGTATGTACCATGGATTAGTAGTACTAGTAGTACCATAGAGTTGTCCTACAGTATGTACCATGGATTAGTAGTACTAGTAGTACCATAGAGTTGTCCTACAGTATGTACCATGGATTAGTATTACTAGTAGTACCATAGAATTGTCCTACAGTATGTACCATGGATTAGTAGTACTAGTAGTACCATAGAGTTGTCCTACAGTATGTACCATGGATAAGTAGTACTAGTGGTACCATAGAGTTGTCCTACAGTATGTACCATGGATTAGTAGTACTAGTAGTACCATAGAATTGTCCTACAGTATGTAACATAGATTAGTAGTACTAGTAGTACCATAGAGTTGTCCTACAGTATGTACCATGGATTAGTATTACTAGTAGTACCAAAGAGTTGTCCTACAGTATGTACCATGGATTAGTAGTACTAGTAGTACCATAGAGTTGTCCTACAGTATGTACCATGGATAAGTAGTACTAGTGGTACCATAGAGTTGTCCTACAGTATGTACCATGGATTAGTAGTACTAGTAGTACCATAGAATTGTCCTACAGTATGTACCATGGATTAGTAGTACTAGTAGTACCATAGAGTTGTCCTACAGTATGTACCATGGATTAGTATTACTAGTAGTACCATAGAGTTGTCCTACAGTATGTACCATGGATTAGTAGTACTAGTAGTACCATAGAGTTGTCCTACAGTATGTACCATGGATTAGTAGTACTAGTAGTACCATAGAGTTGTCCTACAGTATGTACCATGGATTAGTAGTACTAGTAGTACCATAGAGTTGTACTGTGCCTTTCCAAATCGTGTCCAATCAATTGAATTTACCACAGGTGGACTCCAATCAAGTTGTAGAAACATCTCCAGGATGATTAATGGAAACAGGATGCACCAGAGCTCAATTTGGAGTCTCATAGCAAAGGGTCTGAATAAGGTATATCTATTTTATAGTCCATTTCAGAATAAGGCTGAGATGTAACAAAATGTTGAAAAAGTCAAGGGGTCTGAATACTTTCTGAATGCACTCAGCCATCCTCAGGTCTCTACCACTCAGCCATCCTCAGGTCTCTACCACTCAGCCATCCTCAGGTCTCTACCACTCAGCCATCCTCAGGTCTCTACCACTCAGCCATCCTCAGGTCTCTACCACTCAGCCATCCTCAGGTCTCTACCACTCAGCCATCCTCAGGTCTCTCTACCACTCAGCCATCCTCAGGTCTCTACCACTCAGCCATCTTCAGGTCTCTACCACTCAGCCATCCCCAGGTCTCTACTACTCAGCCATTCTCAGATCTACCACACAGCCATCCCCAGGTCTCTACCACTCAGCCATCCCCAGGTCTCTACTACTCAGCCATCCTCAGGTCTCTACCACTCAGCCATCCTCAGGTCTCTACCACTCAGCCATTTTCAGGTCTCTACCACTCCAGCCATCCTCAGGTCTCTACCACTCAGCCATCCTCAGGTCTCTACCATTCAGCCATCTTCAGGTCTCTACCACTCAGCCATCCCCAGGTCTCTACTACTCAGCCATCCTCAGGTCTCTACCACTCAGCCATCCTCAGGTCTCTACCACTCAGCCATCCTCAGGTCTCTACCACTCAGCCATCTTCAGGTCTCTACCACTCAGCCATCCCCAGGTCTCTGCTACTCAGCCATCCTCAGGTCTCTACCACTCAGCCATCCCCAGGTGTCTACCACTCAGCCATCCCCAGGTCTCTACTACTCAGCCATCCGCAGGTCTCTACTACTCAGCCATCCTCAGGTCTCTACCACTCAGCCATCCTCAGGTCTCTACCACTCAGCCATTTTCAGGTCTCTACCACTCAGCCATCCTCAGGTCTCTACCACTCAGCCATCCTCAGGTCTCTACCACTCAGCCATCTTCAGGTCTCTAACACTCAGCCATCCCCAGGTCTCTACTACTCAGCCATCCTCAGGTCTCTACCACTCAGCCATCCCCAGGTCTCTCACCACTCAGCCATCCCCAGGTCTCTACTACTCAGCCATCCTCAGGTCTCTACTACTCAGCCATCCTCAGGTCTCTACCACTCAGCCATCCCTCAGGTCTCTACCACTCAGCCATTTTCAGGTCTCTACCACTCAGCCATCCTCAGGTCTCTACCACTCAGCCACCCTCAGGTCTCTACCACTCAGCCATCTTCAGGTCTCTACCACTCAGCCATCCCCAGGTCTCTACTACTCAGCCATCCTCAGGTCTCTACCACTCAGCCATCCTCAGGTCTCTACCACTCAGCCATCCTCAGGTCTCTACCACTCAGCCGTCTTCAGGTCTCTACCACTCAGCCATCCCCAGGTCTCTACTACTCAGCCATCCTCAGGTCTCTACCACTCAGCAATCCCCAGGTCTCTACCACTCAGCCATCCCCAGGTCTCTACTACTCAGCCATCCTCAGGTCTCTACTACTCAGCCATCCTCAGGTCTCTACCACTCAGCCATCCTCAGGTCTCTACCACTCAGCCATCCTCAGGTCTCTACCACTCAGCCATCCCCAGGTCTCTACCACTCAGCCATCCTCAGGTCTCCACCACTCAGCCATCCTAAGGTCTCTACCACTCAGCCATCCTCAGGTCTCTACCACTCAGCCAGCCCCAGTTCTCTACCACTCAGCCATCCTCAGGTCTCTACCCCTCAGCCATCCTCAGGTCTCTACTACTCAGCCATCCTCAGGTCTACCACTCAGCCATCCCCAGGTCTCTATCACTCAGCCATCCCCAGGTCTCTACCACTCCCAGCCATCCTCAGGTCTTTACCACTCAGCCATCCTCAGGTCTCTACCACCAGCCATCCTCAGGTCTCTACCACTCAGCCGTCTTCAGGTCTCTCACCACTCAGCCATCCCCCAGGTCTCTACTACTCAGCCATCCTCAGGTCTCTACCACTCAGCCATCCCCAGGTCTCTACCACTCAGCCATCCCCAGGTCTCTACTACTCAGCCATCCTCAGGTCTCTACTACTCAGCCATCCTCAGGTCTCTACTACTCAGCCATCCTCAGGTCTCTACCACTCAGCCATCCTCAGGTCTTTACCACTCAGCCATTTTCAGGTCTCTACCACTCAGCCATCCTCAGGTCTCTACCACTCAGCCATCCTCAGGTCTCTACCACTCAGCCATCTTCAGGTCTCTACCACTCAGCCATCCCCAGGTCTCTACTACCCAGCCATCCTCAGGTCTCTACCACTCAGCCATTTTCAGGTCTCTACCACTCAGCCATCCTCAGGTCTCTACCACTCAGCCATCCTCAGGTCTCTACCACTCAGCCATCTTCAGGTCTCTACCACTCAGCCATCCCCACTTCTCTACTACTCAGCCATCCTCAGGTCTCTACCACTCAGCCATCCTCAGGTCTCTACCACTCAGCCATCCTCAGGTCTCTACCACTCAGCCATCCTCAGGTCTCTACCACTCAGCCATCCTCAGGTCTCTACCACTCAGCCATCCTCACGTCTCTACCACTCAGCCATCCTCAGGTCTCTACCACTCAGCCATCCTCAGGTCTCTACCACTCATCCATCCTGAGGTATCTACCACTCAGCCATCCTCAGGTCTCTACCACTCAGCCATCCTCAGGTCTCTACCACTCAGCCATCCTCAGGTCTCTACCACTCAGCCATCCTCAGGTCTCTACCGCTCAGCCATCCTCAGGTCTCTACCACTCAGCCATCCTCAGGTCTCCACCACTCAGCCATCCTCCTGTCTCTACCACTCAGCCACACACTGACCCTAACACTCTTCACATACACACATACACACACACACTAATGCACCCATGCTCACACCCTAAATACAGTATGTAGCCCTTGTATCTGATGCTGTCTGTTATGACATGCCATACTCCTTTTGTCCAGACAGCATCAGATACATGGTCTACACATACAAAGACAGAGAGGCGCTGTTTCGCTCGATAAGATGCTTTATCTGAGATTGATGCGTCTTTCTGTTAGTGTGCTTCTTGGTCAAATAATTATCAATAATAATATGCTATTTAGCAGACTATTTTATTTAAAGTGACTTACAGTCATGCGTGCATAATTTTTTTAGCGTATGGGTGGTCCCGGGGATCGAACCCACTACCCAGGTGTTAGAAGCGCCATGCTTTACCAATTGAGCTACAGAGGACCACTGTATCAATATTTCAATATTTTATTTGGACGGGCAAGGAGTTACGGTAGGGTGAGCCTGGCCTCCTAGGGGAGGTACGGTAGGGTGAGCCAGGCCTCCTAGTGGAGGTACGGTAGGGTGAGCCAGGCCTCCTAGGGGAGGTACGGTAGGGTGAGCCAGGCCTCCTAGTGGAGGTACGGTAGGGTGAGCCAGGCCTCCTAGGGGAGACACACATTTAGAAAGCGTGTACATCCCAAGTGACACCTATTCCCATATAGTGCACTACCTTTGACCAGGGCCCATAGAGTGCCACTATACAGCCGCTTCTAAATATGTTTGGAGAAACACCTCCTCCTGCTGGAGAACTGAGGAAGTGCACCTAAACCATCTAAACCAGCCACTTATAACAGTATCATTACCATCTGTTTGATATCAAATGGTTCATAGCAAAGTGTTGTTGAAGTGGTTGAAGACAGGTGCAGGTGTATAGAGCTGTAGTCAGTATTATATGAGAGGATCAGAGAGGGTTTTTGTAGAGGAGAGAGGGTATAGTGAAACACTGTGCATCACTAGCAGCACAGAAATACACTGCACTGTCTTCAGCTTCTCTCAGTTTGGGAATATGTAGATACGCCATTTTGTCAGCTGCACCATCTCCACTCACATTAAAACGCTCTTTAAAGGAATCTTCCACCGTTGGACTGGTGTTTCTCACATACCCAATGAGTTTCAGAGCAGTGTTTTGGGCTGACTGTTGGTACCACAGTATCATGTAGTAGTTTGGAACATTGTGGCTGCAGCTGAGCTGAACTTTATCTTCAGGTCTTTTTAGTATTTCAGTAGGAGTCTGGTGAACTTTGTCTGTTTGTGACAGCCCTGTGGATGAAAACAGACAATATGAAATATACAGTAGCAATATACTTCAGTAGTAAATATATCTTTCATGAGGGACTTAGTACCTGTCACCCATAGTGGTAGAGTTGCTACTTGTATGAGGAGCGTGATCATGTTGATGGTTCTGGAGAGAAGTGTCACATGGACAAGGAGAAAGGGTTTTCAGATAGTCAGAGATGTGTTGTCAGCTAGTGGGAGTGTCAAATGTATACTGCATCCCAAATGGCACCCTATTCCCTTTATAGTGCACTACTTTAGACCAGAGTCCATAGGGGTGAGAGGAAATAAGTCAATAGAGACGGTGAGCTGAACTGAGCTGCCGGAGGGGAAGGAAATGACATCACTTTGACGTCAGAACTTATGTTGATATTCAAGCAGATACCCTGTTCACCTACAGGTCTCCTGTTCAACTTAAAGGTGTATTGTGGAACATACCCGTATCTACATCATTGAAAGTTTTTGTATTTTTTAGTCTTTAGAGTTTACCTATGTTTTAGATTCTGCAGTAATCACACTACCAAATAGGCTGAAATTTGAAGAAATACCTCAACCGTTTCTTCAAAGCAACAACATCAACCACATTATTTGGTATAGAGGTTTGATATCATCTTCCTCCATGTGCTCAGACATCTACAGCGGTGGATAGCAGGTCTGCTGGGTGTTGATGTACACTGCAGTTATGGAGTAACGGATCAGAAGGGGTTTTTGTAGAAGAGAGAAGGGTATCTACATCACTGGGTTGACTTCAGGTCAGAACAGTAATACACTGCACTGTCTTTAGGTCAGGACAGTAATACACTGCACTGTCTTCAGGTCAGAACAGTAATACACTGCACTGTCTTCAGGTCAGAACAGGAATACACTGCACTGTCTTCTGGCATCCGACCGTAAGGCGCTACAGAGGGTAGTGCGTACGGCCCAGTTCATCACTGGTGCCAAGCTTCCTGCCATCCAGGACCTCTATACCAGGCGGTGTCAGAGGAAGGCCCACAAAATGGTCAAAGACTCCAGTCACCCAAGTCAGAGACTGTTCTCTCTTCTACCGCACGGCAAGCGGTACCGGAGCGCCAAGTCTAGGACCAAAAGGCTCCTTAACAACTTCTACCCCCAAGCCATAAGACTGGTGAACAATTAATCAAATGGCCACCCAGAGTATTTACATTGACCTCGCTGTTTATTATCTATGCATAGTCACTTTACCCCTACCTAAATGTACAAATTACCTCGATAACTTGTACCCCGCACATTGACTCCGGTACAGTACCCCCTGTATATGGCCTCGTTATTGTTATTTTATTGTGTTACTTTTATTTTATTTTTACTTTTTGTTTAATTATTTTCTTAACTCTATTTCTTGAACTGCAATGTTGGTTAAGGGCCTGTAGGTAAGCATGTCACGTAAGGTCTACACCTGTTGTATTCGGCTCATGTGACAAATACAATTTGATTTGATTGGCACAAAGTCAAAGAGAGAGGGGGGCTGGGGAGAGAGAAAGAGGGGAGAGAGAGAGACGGAGGGTGGGGGAGAGAACGAGAGAAATGGGGGAGAGAGAGATGTGGGAGGTGGGGAAGAGGGGTGGGGGAGAGTAGTCATGTGAATCACATCTATGCAGGGGAGGAGTAATGGAATATGACATTGTAACGTTGCATAATTGATGTTAATGAGTGTTGACACTAAACTGTAAATACCAGTGTACTGTACTAGGACAGATATCACCTTGCTTATGTCATAATCCATCTGTGGTTATTCATTGGCACTGAATCAAAGTCACACCTCAGATGCAGGTGTTCTGAGCAGTGTGCTAATACTACTATCAGATAGGGTTTATGTAGAGGAGAGGAGGAACTCTACATCACTGTGTTGGCTGGCTGCACAGTAATAAACTGCACTGTCTTCAGGTCCTCTCAGACTCAGGAGATGAAGAAAAGCCTCTTCTCACCATCTCCACTCACATTGAAGTGCTTTTCAAGTGATGACTCCAAGTTTATTGACTTGTAATTTACATAACCAATGAGTTTCATAGCAGTGTCTCCTGCTGACTGTTGGTACCATAGTATCATTCGGTAGTTAGGAATAGTATGTCTGCAGGTGAGTTGAACGTTTCCTCCAGGTCCTTCTATTAGTGCAACAGGGCTCTGATTAACCATGCTACTAAACGACTCTCCTGTGGAGAGAGAGAGAGAGAGAGAGAGAGAGAGAGAGAGGAGAGAGGAGAGAGAGAGAGAGAGAGAGAGAGAGAGAGAGAGAGAGAGAGAGAGAGAGAGAGAGAGAGAGGAGAGAGGGAGAGAAGATGAGAGAGAAGGAGTGAGAGAGAGGATATTTCATTCAGTTTGATGACATTCGTAGATTTGTTAGGGCTTCCATCGTAGTGATTTAATACCTGTCACCCAGAGTGGTAGAGCTGCCAGGTGAATCAGAACTCTGAACATGATGATGAAGGAGAAGATGATGATGATGAAGATGCTGAGGAAGACGATGATGATGAGGAAGCCTCAGTGGAGGAGTGATATGAGTGTCTCCTGGATGAAGCTCTGAGGTGAAAGGAGAGGGGCTGATGTTGTAGTATCCTGTTTCCTTTAGGGTGGTGGATAGTGAGAGTGTTAGAGGGAGTGTCAGGAAGCCTGTACTGTAAAGCTTGCTCATAGGACCTCACTGTGAACATGACTGATTACATGATCAGACAATGAAACCATCAGACATTAGAAGAACTAGTGTTAGAGGTCCCCCACAGCACGTGATGAGACCATCTCTTTACATATTATATTCCATCCTATTGAAACTCTGGGGTTTTTGTGCAGCTGTGCTTGTCATCTGTATCACTGTGTTCACTCCGCACAGAAGTACATGCCGCTGTCTCCTGCCTCCACCTTCTTCACTGTGAAAGATCCACTCTCAGCATCTGTCTTAACAGTTGGATATTTGTCTTCACCGAAGGCTCCATAGTCTGGTTTGCTATAACTACTTGTGTAAACTACCTGCTTCATTCCCTCTCCTGGACGCTGTCTATACCAGTACATCTGGTTGTAGGTAGATCCCTTAGTGTGACTGCAGTTAATCTGAGCATCACTGTCTTTCAGTCCCCAGAGTATGGTGGGTGTCTGAGTGACTGTCACGGTTTACTATGCCAGAACCCAGAAGCAGACCAGGACAAGGTACGTTGAGAGAAAGGTGAGTGTTTATTAATAGATTCCGAGTGAGGCTGAATAATCCAGGGAACAGAGCGGGTGGCGTGGATGGGTTGTTGAGGGTGCAGTGGTTGGTCCGTACTGGCTCGGCAGCCGCCGACCATCAGGCAGAGGTTGGGTGAAGGTTCCGGGGTGAGAGATGTTCATAGCTAACGCATCCGCAGGAACTGGATGTTAGCCAGAGCCTAAGAAGGGTGATGATCAGACCAGGTGTGCAGATTGCTGATGGGATGCAGGTGCGGAAAACAAGAGCGCTCCCGGAGCGTTCCCGAACCCGGGAAACTGGAGATTACGAACCGAACACTAGTCACCAGACAGGACCCGACTCAGACAGCCGGGATCGCTACAGTACCCCTCCGACGAACGCCACCGGGCGGACTCCCGGAGCGCCAGGATGGAGGCGGTAGAAGTCACTGATGAGGTCCGCATCTAGGACCTGTCGCCGGAATCCAACTCCTCTCTTCAGGCCAACCCCTCCCACACGAGATACTGGAAACCCCGGCCCCGCGTCTGGAATCCATGATGCGACGCACCGTAGGCAGGACCACCTCCGATCATCCAGGAGGAGGAGGAGGAGGCGGAGGAGGCAACAGAGGACTGAGGAAGACAGGCTTGAGGCAGGAGACATGAAAGGTGGGATGGACTCGAGCGTCCTCGGTAGTTTGAGCTCGAACTGCCACTGGATTGATTACCTTCTCCACCACAAACGGACCAATGAACCCGGTAACAACTTCCTAGACTCAGTCCGTAACGGAAGATCCCGTGTGGCCAACCAAACCCTATCTCCGATGGTATAGGTGGGAGCGGGGATCCGGCGACATCCGCGAGCTGATACCGGTCCGAAACCTAAGGAGTGCCTTACGGCCCGATGCCAGGTCCGGTGGCAACGACGAATATGGGGCCTGGAACAGAAGGCACTGAGAGCTCCCTTCTCCTGAGAAGGAAACAGGGGAGGTTGGTAGCCATACAGGCACTGAAGGAGACATCCCAGTGGCAGATGTAGGAAGCGTATTGTGGGCATCTCAACCCAAGGCAACTGAGAGACCCAGGAGGTGGGGTTGGAAGAGACCAGACAGCGTAGCGTGGATTCCATCTTCTGGTTGGCTCTCTCCGCCGACCATTGGATTGGGGGTGAAAACCAGATGTGAGACTGACTGTAGCTCCAATGGCCAAACAGAAGGACTTCCAGACAGCAGAGGGTAAACTGAGGGCCACGGTCGGAAACGATATCACTGGGCAAACCGTGGACCCTGAAAACCTCCTAACCAGGATCTCGGACGTCTCCGAGGCAGAGGGAAGCTTGGCAATAGGCACAAAGTGGGCGAACTTGCTGAATCTGTCCACGATAGTCAGAACGACCGTGTTCCCTCAGAAGCGGCAACCAGTGACGAAGTCCAGGGCGAGATGCGACCATGGTCGCCGGGAATAGGAAGGGGGTGAAGTAGTCCAGAGCTGGGCCGATTGGTACTCTTATCTGCCACACACTGACAGGCAGCAACAAAACCCCGAGTATCCTCGGCCGGCAGGCCACCAAAAACGCCTAAGAAACGCCATTGTCCGAGCCACGCCAGGGTGACAAGCCATCTTGCGCGTGGGGACCATTTGAGGACAGCAGGACGAACCGACTCAGGCACAAACAACCGACGGGTGGGACCGTTACCGGACCGGGCTGAGTCCGAAGGGCCGCCAGCACCTCCTCCTCAATCTTCCACATAACTGCTCCCACGACGCAGTTCCGGGGAGGATTGTCTCGGTCTTGGACCCACTCTCCTCCCCGTCTTGAGAACATCCGGGACAAGGCGTCCGCCTTGCGCTCTTAGATCCAGGTCGAACGTCAGGGCAAACTTGAATCGTCAAAAACAACGCCCACCTGGCCTGACGGAGTTGAGACGCTTAGCCGATTGCACGTAAGCAAGATTCTTGTGGTCAGTCCAGACAATAACCTTGCTCCGCCCCTCAACCAGTGGCGCCACCCTCCAAGGCAAGTTTCACCGCGAGAAGCTCCCGGTTACCCACATCGTAATTCCTCTCCGCAGGCGAAAGGGACGAGAGTAGTAGGCGTAGGGATGGAGTTTACTGTCCGTGGAGCATCGCTGCGACAGGATGGCGCCAACTCCCCACATCAGACGCTGGCCCACTTCAACGACGAACTGACGGGCCGTGGTCCGGTTGAGAGAGAATCGGGCGTTGGTGAATCGCCTCTTCAAATCCAGAAACGCTCGATCCGCCTCCGGATTCCACTCTGAAGGTCCTGATACTGGAAGCTCAAGGCAGTTAACGGAGCGGCCACACGGCTGTAATCCCGGATGAATCTGCGGTAGAAATTGCAAACCCCAAAAATCTCTGGAGCTGCAATCTCGTACCGGGCTGGGCCACATTCCAGAACCGCTAACCTTCTCCTGGTCCATCCCTAATCTCTCCCCTGAGATGATGTACCCGAGAAAGGATGTCGTGGTGGCGTGAAACTCGCACTCTCGTTCACGAACAGGCGATTCTCCAACAACGCTGCAGAACCTGCCGGACATGCTGGACGTGGTCGGAAGGTTCCTTCGAGAAGATCAGAATGTCATCCAGGTAAACAAACACAAAGAGACCGATCATATCTCTCAGGACGCCGTTCACCATGCTCTGAATACCGCTGGAGCATTGGTCAGTCCAAACGGCATCACCTGATACTCGGCGACCGCATCGGTGTATTGAAACCCGTACAACCACCGTCCCCCTCTCTGATCCGACCAGGTGATACGCATTGCGTAGGTCAGCTTGGTGAACACCGTAGCACCCTGTAAGGAGTCGAAGGCAGAACTCATCAAGGGCAGGGGATACTTGTTCTTGACCGTGATGTCATTCAACCCCCGATAATCAATACACGGTCAAGAGAGCCATCCTTCTTACCCACAAAGAAGAATCCCGCCCCCAGGGGTGATGACGAGGGACGAACGAGACCAGCAGCCAGGGACTCCTTGATGTAGGTCTCCAACGCCTCACGTTCAGGTCGGGAGATACTGTATAACCTTCTTGGGGTAGACAGCTCCAGGGACCAGGTTGATGGCACAATCATATGGTCGGGTGGGGGAGGGAGTGATAGAGCCTTCTGCTTACTGGAAAACTTCCCCAAATCGTGATATGTCTCGGGAACCAGGGACAAATCTGGGGGTTTAGCCTCAATCACCTGACTGGGAACCGAAGGGGGCAGGCAGTCTTGAGACAGTTAGCATGACAATCAAGGCTCCAACTCGCTTACCTCCCGTCACCCAATCGAACGTGGGATTGTGTTCCTTCAGCCAGGTATCAAGGACCAGAGGAACATGGGAAGACGGCAGAATGAAGAATGAAATCATCTCAGAATGATTCCCGACAACCGCATCTTAACCGGTTCAGTCCTCATCGTGATACGTGCCAGACTACCGTTCAGAGTGGTCGCTTCAATGGTTCCGGCAATTGCTCCTGGAAAGCCCCCAGCTGTTCCACCAACTCGGCATCAAGAAAGCTTCCATCGGCACCTGAATCGATAAAAGCGTTAAGCGCTAGCTCTGATTCCTGTTCACAAGGGTAGCGGGAAACGGGGTCTGACAGAGGTACTGAGAGGTTGAAACTGGCTCGCTAAAAGTCCTCCCAACTAGCGAGCCGGGCAGTTTGACGACCGCCGGGAACAAGTGGAGATGTAATGTCCCGAGCTACCACAGTAGAGGCAGCAGTTGGTCTACGCTCATGTTGACGCCTCCGGTTAACCTGCGTGCCGCCCCCACTTGCAGGGTTCAGAATCGAGAGAGGACCTCTCCACTAATCCATTGTGGTGAGAATGATCGACGTGTTCTGGTCCACCACCCGACCCGACTGGGAACGAGAAGCTGATCGATTGGACGGACCCCATTGCTTCTCCCTCCTTCGCTCTCGGACTCGATTATCCACCCGAATAGACAAGGCTACCAAGCTGTCCAGGTCACTAGGCTCGGATAGGAGATCAACTCATCCTTGAGCTGCTCCGACAGACCCTGGTAAAAGGCCGCTTGCAGAGACTCCTCGTTCCACCCACTCTCCACAGCCAACGCCTTGAACTCGATCACGAAGTCGGCCACGCTGCGAGTTCCTTGCTGCGTCCCTCCTCGGACGGAATGGTCAAGAGCCCTCATCTCGGCCGTGAACCCCTGGTATGAAGCCATGCAGGGATCCTGTCGCTCCCAAACGGCTGAAGCCCACTCCAGCGCTCGACCACGCAGCAACTCAATCACAAAGGCTATCCTAGCGCTTGTCTGTGGTATAAGAGTAGGGCTGTAGATCGAACACTAATCCACACTGCACAAGGAAGAACGGCATCTTCCCAGCTCCTCATATTTATCCGGCGTCGGAACCTGGGCTCACGGATGGACACAGCTTCAGACGGCAGGCGAGATGGGTGAAACCGTAGTGGATCCTCCACCGGACACTTACGTTGGTTCTGACCTCCGTCAGACCGGTAGAAAGGTTCCGAACCGACCACGCGATCTCCCGTAGTACCGCGCATGCGCATGGCCCAACATCTTCTGCTGGATAGATGGCTAACGGGAGTCGGTCCGCTGGGTTCATTACTGGCCGGATCGTTCTGTCACGGTTTACTATGCCAGAACCCAGAAGCAGACCAGGACAAGGTACGTTGAGAGAAAGGTGAGTGTTTATTAATAGATTCCGGTGAGGCTGAATAATCCAGGGAACAGAGCGGGTGGCGTGGATGGGTTGTTGAGGGTGCAGTGGTTGGTCCGGTACTGGCTCGGCAGCCGCCGACCATCAGGCAGAGGTTGGGTGAAGGTTCCGGGTGAGAGATGTTCATAGCTAACGATCCGGCAGGGAACTGGATGTTAGGCCAGAGCCTAAGAAGGGTGATGATCAGGACCAGGTGTGCAGATTGCTGATGGGATGCAGGTGCGGAAAACAAGAGCGCTCCGCGAGCGTTCCCGAACCCTCGGGAAACTGGAGATTACGAACCGGAACACTAGTCACCAGACAGGACCCGACTCAGACAGCCGGGATCGTTACAGTGACTTCACTCCCCTCAACAAGACCTGTAAGGATACAGTGAGAATGAAATCAATAGAGTTAGATACAGTTAAACATGAATACATCAAGACTCAGGTGAAGTGAACGTATGCTTGGAAACATCAATATCTATAACTATAGAAGGCCGTCATTGTAAATAAGTATTTAGTTCTTAACTTTCCTGGTTAAATAAATGAAACATTATGAAACTGTACTGCAGCACGGAAGCACTAAGACAGTAACAGTGAAGAGAAATGTGAACATGTTTGATCACGCGTATATGTGAGAGGTGCTGGAAAGAGTCTGGTATCAATGTACAGAATAAAAGAGGGAGTGTCACATAGATGAATAGATGACAATCAGTAGACCAGGCAGGTTTCACCTATTGAACATGTCAGTGAAGGGAGGGACACTGATGATCTGAATACATCATGCAAAATGACTGGTCAGACTGTAGAGACGTTCACATTATTAAAGATAGAGGTCCCCCTACAGGACATGATGAGACCATCAGCTCTTTAGATTATTGTGCTGTCCTATAGAGCTCGCCAGCTTGTACAGTCGTGGTCAAAAGTTTTGAGAATTACACATATATTAATTTTCACAAAGTCTGCTGCCTCAGTTTTTATGATGGCAATTTGCATATACTCCATAATGTTATGAAGAGTGATCAGATAAATTGCAATGAATTGCAAAGTCCTCTTTGCCATGAAAATGAACTTAATCCCCAAAAACATTTCCACTGCATTTCACCCCTGCCAAAAAAGGACCAGCTGACATCATTTCAGTGATTCTCTCGTTAACATGGGTGAGAGTGTTGACGTGAGAAGGCTGGAGATCACTCTGTCATGCTGATTGAGTTAGAATAACAGACTGGAAGCTTTAAAAGGAGGGTGGTGCTGTGACGATCCCGGCTGTCTGAGTCGGGTCCTGTCTGGTGACTAGTGTTCACTGCTCGTATTCTCCAGTTTCCCGAGGGTGGGAACGCTCCGGGAGGCTCTGGTTTTCCGCACCTGCATCCCATCAGCAATCTGCACACCTGGTCCTGATCATCACCCTTCTTAGGCTTCTGGGGCCAACATCCAGTTCCTGCCGGATCGCTAGCCATGAACAGTATGTTTGTCAGCGTATCAGCCTTTGAGTTCTAGCGTTAGTTTTGTTGTTTTGCACCTTGTTGATTTGCTGTGTACTCACCTCCGTTTTGTTCTGTCTGCAGTCTCTCACCCGAACCTTCACCCAACCTCTGCCTGATGGTCGGGCGGCTGCCGAGCCAGTACCGGACCAACCACTGCACCTTCAACAACCCATCCACGCCACCCGCTCTGTTCCCTGGATTATTCAGCTTCACTCGGACTCTATAAATAAACACTCACCTTTGTCTCACGTACCGTGTCCTGGTCTGCTTCTGGGTTCTGGCTTAGTTAACCGTGACAGAACGATCCGCCAGTAATGAACTCCAGCGGACCTGGACTCTGTTCGCCATGCTATTACCCAGCAGGAGAAGATGTTGGGCTATCATAGCACGGTACTACAGGAGATCGCGTTTCAGTTCGGAACCTTTCTACCGGTCTGACGGAGGTCCAGAACCAACGCAAGTGTCCGGTGGAGGATCCACTACCGGGTTTCACCCATCTCGCCTGCCGCTTCTGAAGCTGTGTCCATCCGTGAGCCCAAGGTTCGACGCCGGATAAGTATGAGGGAGAGCTGGGAAGATGCCGCGTCCTTCCTTATGCAGTGTGGACTAGTGTTCGATCTACAGCCCTACTCTTATGCTACAGACAAGGCTAGGATAGCCTTTGTGATTGAGTTGCTGACGTGGTCGAGCGCTGGAGTGGGGCTTCAGCCGTTTGGGAACGACAGGATCCCCGCATGGCTTCATACCAGGGGTTCGCGGCCGAGATGAGGAAGCTCTTCGACCATTCCGTCCGAGGGAGGGACGCAGCTAGGCGCCTGTTTTCGCTTCGCCAAGGAACTCGCAGCGTGGCCGACTTCGTGATCGAGTTCAAGACGTTGGCTGTGGAGAGAGTGGGTGGAACGAGGAGTCTCTGCAAGCGGCCTTTACCAGGGTCTGTCGGAGCAGCTCAAGGATGAGTTGATCTCCTATCCGAGCCTAGTGACCTGGACAGCTTGGCAGCTTTGTCTATTCGGGTGGATAATCGAGTCCGAGAGCGAAGGAGGGAGAAGCAATGGGTTCCGTCCAACCGATCAGCTTCTCAGTTCCCAGTCGGGTCGGGGTGGACCAGAACACGCCGATCATTCTCCTCCACAATGGATTAGTGGAGAGGTCTCTCTCCCGATCTGAACCCATGCAAGTGGGGCGCACGGGTTAACCAAGAGGAGCGCCAACAGAGACGTCAGACCAACTGCTGCCTCTACTGTGGTAGCTCGGGACATTACATCCCACCTGTTCCCGGGGTCGCTCAAACTGCCCGGCTCGCTAAAGTTGGGAGGACTTTTAGCGAGCCAGTTTCAACCTCTCAGTACCTCTGTCAGACCCCGTTTCCGGCTACCCTTGTGAACAGGAATCAGAGCTTAGCGCTTAACGCTGTCGATTCAGGTGCCGATGGAAGCTTTCTTGATGCCGAGTTGGTGGAACAGCTGGGGCTTTCCAAGGAGCAATTGCCGGAAGCCATTGAAGCGACCACTCTGAACGGCAGTAGTCTGGCACGATCACGATGAGGACTGAACCGGTTAAGATGCGTTGTCGGGAATCATTCTGAGATGATTTCATTCTTCATTCTGCCGTCTTCCCATGTTCCTCTGGTCCTTGGATACCCCTGGCTGAAGGAACACAATCCCACGCTCGATTGGGTGACGGGCAAGGTAACGAGTTGGAGCCTTGATTGTCATGCTAACTGTCTCAAGACTGCCTGCCCCCATTCGGTTCCCAGTCAGGTGATTGAGGCTAAACCCCCAGATTTGTCCCTGGTTCCCGAGACATATCACGATTTGGGGGAAGTTTTCAGTAAGCAGAAGGCTCTGTCACTCCCTCCCCACCGACCTTGATTGTGCCATCAACCTGGTCCCTGGAGCTGTCTACCCCAAGGGAAGGTTATACAGTATCTCCCGACCTGAACGTGAGGCGTTGGAGACCTCCATCAAGGAGTCCTAGCTGCTGGTCTCGCTTCGCCCTCGTCATCACCCCTGGGGGCAGGATTCTTCTTTGTGGGTAAGAAGGATGGCTCTCTTCGACCGTATTGATTATCGGGGGTTGAATGACATCACGATCAAGAACAAGTATCCCCTGCCCTTGATGAGTTCTGCCTTCGACTCTTACAGGGTGCTACGGTGTTCACCAAGCTAGACCTACGCAATGCGTATCACCTGGTCCGGATCAGAGAGGGGGACGAGTGGTTGACGGGTTTCAATACACCGATGGGTCACTTCGAGTATCAGGTGATGCCGTTTGGACTGACCAATGCTCCAGCGGTATTCCAGAGTATGGTGAACGACGCCCTGAGAGATATGATCGGTCTCTTTGTGTTTGTTTACCTGGATGACATTCTGATCTTCTCGAAGGAACCTTCCCACTCCAGCATGTCCGGCAGGTGCTGCAGCGATTGTTGGAGAATCGCCTGTTCGTGAAGGCCGAGAAGTGCGAGTTTCACGCCCACACGACATCCTTTCCGGGTACATCATCTCCAGGGGAGAGATTAGGATGGACCAGGAGAAGGTTAGAGCTGTTCTGGAATGGGCCCAGCCCGGTACAGATTGCAGCTCCAGAGATTTTTGGGGTTTGCGAATTTCTACCGCAGATTCATCCGGGGATTACAGCCGTGTGGCCGCTCCGTTAACTGCCTTGACTTCCAGCATCAGGACCTTCAGTGGAACTGGAGGCGGATCGAGCGCTTTCTGGATTTGAAGAGGCGATTCACCAACGCACCGATTCCTCTCAACCGGACACGGCCCGCCAGTTCGTCGTTGAAGTGGACGCGTCTGATGTGGGAGTTGGCGCCATCCTGTCGCAGCGATGCTCCACGGACAGTAAACTCCATCCCTGCGCCTACTACTCTTGCCGCCTTCGCCCTGCGGAGAGGAATTACGATGTGGGTAACCGGGAGCTTCTCGCGGTGAAACTTGCCTTGGAGGAGTGGCGCCACTGGTTGAGGGGGGCGAAGCAACCGTTTATTGTCTGGACGGACCACAAGAATCTTGCTTACGTGCAATCGGCTAAACGCCTCAACTCCCGGGCCAGGCCAGGTGGGCGTGTTTTTCGACGATTCAAGTTTGCCCTGACGTTCCGACCTGGATCTAAGAACGGCAAGGCGGACGCCTTGTCCCGGATGTTCTCCAAGACGGAGGAGAGTGGGTCCAAGACCGAGACAATCCTCCCCGGAACTGCGCGTGGGAGCAGTTATGTGGAAGATTGAGGAGGAGGTGCTGGCGGCCCTTCGACTCAGCCCGGTCCCGTAACGGTCCACCCGGTCGGTTGTTTGTGCCTGAGTCGGTTCGTCCTGCTGTCCTCAAATGGTCCCACGCAAGCAAGATGGCTTGTCACCCTGGCGTGGCTCGGACTATGGCGCTCTTCGCAGACGGTTTTGGTGGCCTCGCCATGGCCGAGGATACTCGGGGTTTTGTTGCTGCCTGTCCAGTGTGTCGCAGAATAAGAGTACCAATCGGCCCAGCTCTGGACTACTTCACCCCCTTCCTATCCCCGCGACCATGGTCGCATCTGGCCCTGACTTCGTCAGGGTTGCCCGCCTCTGAGGGGGAACACGGTCGTTCTGACTATCGTGGACAGATTCAGCAAGTTCGCCCACTTTGTGCCAATTCGCCAAGCTTCCCTCTGCCTCGAGACGTCCGAGATCCTGGTTAGGGAGGTTTTCAGGGTCCACGGTTTGCCCAGTGATATCGTTTCCGACCGTGGCCCTCAGTTTACCTCTGCTGTCTGGAAGTCCTTCTGTTTGGCCATTGAGCTACGGTCAGTCTCACATCTGGTTTTCACCCCCAATCCAATGGTCAGGCGGAGAGAGCCAACCAGAAGATGGAATCAACGCTACGCTGTCTGGTCTCTTCCAACCCCACCTCCTGGGTTTCTCAGTTGCCTTGGGTTGAGTATGCCCACAATACTCTTCCTACATCTGCCACTGGGATGTCTCCCTTCCAGTGCCTGTATGGCTACCAACCTCCCCTGTTTCCTTCTCAGGAGAAGGAGCTCTCAGTGCCTTCTGTTCAGGCCCATATTCGGTGTTGCCACCGGACCTGGCATCGGGCTAGAAAGGCACTCCTTAGAGTTTCGGACCGTATCAGCTCCAGGCGAATCGTCGCCGGATTCCCCGCTCCCACCTATACCATCGGAGATAGGGTTTGGTTGGCCACACGGGATCTTCCGTTACGGACTGAGTCTAGGAAGTTGTTACCGAAGTTCATTGGTCCGCTTGTGGTGGAGAAGGTGATCAATCCAGTGGCAGTTCGACTCAAACTACCGAGGACGCTCAGAGTCCATCCCACCTTTCATGTCTCCTGCCTCAAGCCTGTCTTCCTCAGTCCTCTGTTGCCTCCTCCGCCTCCTCCTCCTCCTCCTCGGATGATCGGAGGTGGTCCTGCCTACCACGGTGCGTCGCATCATGGATTCCAGACGGCGGGGCCGGGGTTTCCAGTATCTCGTGGACTGGGAGGGGTATGGCCCTGAGGAGAGGAGTTGATTCCGCGGCGACAGGTCCTAGACGCAGACCTCATCAGTGACTTCTACCGCCTCCATCCTGGCGCTCCGGGAAGTCCGCCCGGTGGCGTCTCGTGGAGGGGGGTACTGTGACGATCCCGGCTGTCTGAGTCGGGTCCTGTCTGGTGACTAGTGTTCCTGCTCGTATTCTCCAGTTTCCCGAGGGTTCGGGAACGCTCCGGGAGCGCTCTGGTTTTCCGCACCTGCATCCCATCAGCAATCTGCACACCTGGTCCTGATCATCACCCTTCTTAGGCTCTGGGCCAACATCCAGTTCCTGCCGGATCGTTAGCCATGAACAGTATGTTTGTCAGCGTATCAGCCTTTGAGTTCTAGCGTTAGTTTTGTTGTTTTGCACCTTGTTGATTTGCTGTGTACTCACCTCCGCTTTTGTTCTGTCTGCAGTCTCTCACCCGGAACCTTCACCCTACCTCTGCCTGATGGTCGGCGGCTGCCGAGCCAGTACCGGACCAACCACTGCACCTTCAACAACCCATCCACGCCACCCGGCTCTGTTCCCTGGATTATTCAGCTTCACTCGGACTCTATAAATAAACACTCACCTTTGTCTCACGTACCGTGTCCTGGTCTGCTTCTGGGTTCTGGCTTAGTTAACCGTGACAGGTGCTTGTAATCATTGTTCTTCCTCTGTTAACCATGGTTACCTGCAAGGAAACACGTGCCGTCATCATTGCTTTGCACAAAAAGGGCTTCACAGGCAAGGATATTGCTGCTAGTAAGATTGTACCTAAATCAACCATTTATCGGATCATCAAGAACTTCAAGGAGATAGGTTCAATTGTTGTAAAGAAGGCATCAGGGAGCCCAAGAAAGTCCAGCAAGCACCAGGACCGTCTCCTAAAGTTGATTCAGCTGCGTGGATCGGGGCACCACCAGTGCAGAGCTTGCTCAGGAATGGCAGCAGGCAGGTGTGAGTGCATCTGCACGCACAGTGAGGCGAATACTTTTGGAGGATGGCCTGGTGTCAAGAAGGGCAGCGAGGAAGCCACTTCTCTCCAGGAAAAACATCAGGGACAGACTGATATTCTGCAAAAGGTACAGGGCAATTGGACTGCTGAGGACTGGGGTAAAGTCATTTTCTCTGATGAATCCCTTTCCGATTGTTTGGGGCATCCGGGAAAAAAAGCTTGTCCGGAGAAGACAAGGTGAGCACTACCATCAGTCCTGTGCTCATGCCAACAGTAAAGCATCCTGAGACCATTCATGTGTGGGGTTGCTTCTCAGCCAAGGGAGTGGGCTCACTCACAATTTTGCCTAAGAACACAGCCATGAATAAAGAATGGTACCAACACATCCTCCGAGAGCCACTTCTCCCAACCATCCAAGAACAGTTTGGTGACGACCAATGCCATTTCCAGCATGATGGAGCACCTTGCCATGAGGCGAAAGTGATAACTAAGTGGCTCGGGGAACAAAACATCAACATTTTGGGTCCATGGCCAGGAAACTCCCCAGACCTTAATCCCATTGAGAACTTGTGGTCGATCCTCAAGAGGGGCGGGTGGACAACCAAAACCCCACAAATTCTGACAAACTCCAAGCATTGGTTACAAGAATGGGCTGCCATCAGTCAGGATGTGGCCCAGAAGTTAATTGACAGCATGCCAGGGCGGATTGCAGAGGTTTTGAAAAAGAAGGGTCAACACTGCAAATATTGACTCTTTGCATAAACTTAATGTAATTGTCAATAAAAGCCTTTGACACTTATGGAATGCTTGTACATCTGACAAAAATATCTCATAACAATGAAGCAGCAAACTTTGTGAAGACCAATACTTGTGTCATTCTCAAAACTTTTGACCACGACTGTAGTAGTTAGGAACAGTATGTCTGCAGGTGAGTTGAACGTTTCCTCCAGGTCCTTCTATTAGTGCAACAGGGCTCTGATCAACCATGCTATTAAACGACTCCCTGTGGAGAGAGAGAGAGAGAGAGAGAGAGAGAGAGAGAGAGAGAGAGAGAGAGAGAGAGAGAGAGAGAGAGAGAGAGAGAGAGAGAGAGAGAGAGAGAGAGAGAGAGAGAGAGAGAGAGAGAGAGAGAGAGAGAGAGAGAGAGAGAGAGAGAGAGAGAGAGAGAGAGAGAGAGAGAAAGATATTTTATTCAGTTTGATGACATTAGTAGATTTGTTAGGCTTCTCATCGTAAGTGATTTAATCACCTGTCACCCAGAGTGGTAGAGCTGCCAGGTGAATCAGAACTCTGAACATGATGATGAAGGAGAATATTATGATGATGAAGATGCTGAGGAAGACGATGATGATGAGGATGCCTCAGTGGAGGAGTGATATGAGTGTCTCATGGATGAAGCTCTGAGGTGAAAGGAGAGGGGCTGATGTTGTAGTATCCTGTTTCCTTTAGGGTGGTGGATAGTGAGAGTGTTAGAGGGAGTGTCAGGAAGCATGTACTGTAAAGCTTGCTCATAGGACCTCACTGTGAACATGACTGATTACATGATCATGACAATGAAACCATCAGACATTAGAAGAACTAGTGTTAGAGGTCCCCCTACAGTACGTGATGAGACCATCTCTTTACATATTATATTCCATCCTATTGACACTCTGGGGTTTTTGTGCAGCTGTGCTTGTCGTCTGTATCACTGTGTTCATACACGGTACAGAAGTACATGCCGCTGTCTCCTGCCTCCACCTTCTTCACTGTGAAAGATCCAGTCTCAGCTGCAGTCTTAATAGTTGGATATTTGTCTTCACTGAAATCCTCTGAATACTCAGATTTGGAATTGGGAGTAGAGAAGGCTACCTGCTTCATTCCCTCTCCTGGACGCTGTCTGTACCAGTACATCTGGAAGTAGGTAGATCCCTTAGTGTGACTGCAGTTCATCTGAGCATCACTGTCTTTCAGTCCCCAGAGTATGGTGGGTGTCTGAGTGACTTCACTCCCCTCAACAAGACCTGTAAGGATACAGTGAGAATGAAATCAATAGAGTTAGATACAGTTAAACATGAATACATCAAGACTCAGGTGAAGTGAACGTATGCTTGGAAACATCAATATCTATAACTATAGTTGACCGTCATTGTAAATAAGAATTTTGATCTTAACTTTCCTGGTTAAATAAATGAAACATTATGAAACTGTACCTGCAGCACAAAGCACTAAGACAGTAACAGTGAAGAGAAATGTGAACATGTTTGATCACGTTATATGTGAGAGTGCTGGAAAGAGTCTGGTATCAATGTACAGAATAAAAGAGGAGTGTCACATAGATGAATAGATGACAATCAGTAGACCACGGCAGGTTTCACCATATTGAACATGTCAGTGAAGTGGGAGGGACACTGATGATCTGAATACATCATGCAAATGACTGGTTCAGACTGTAGAGACGTTCACATTATTAAAGATAGAGGTCCCCCTACAGGACATGATGAGACCATCAGCTCTTTAGATATTATATTCTATCCTATAGAGCTCGCCAGCTTGTAGTCCTAAAAACTGAAAGGAGTCAGCATTTTCTACCTCTGGTTCGCTGCTATGGGAGAAATGAAGGGGGGAAATAATGGGGTTTTGGGATAGGTTAACACAGGCTTTGGAGATCTTATAGGTTTTGTTCTGTGAGATAAATCAGTCAGTTAACATGACCTTAATGAATTATGAAGCCTTTATGTGTGTGATGAGGTTTGAATGGCGCAGGAGGTAAAACACAGAAATCCATAGTTTATTCATTGTACACGAATAAAGCGCAGCAAGCGTCAAAACGAAACTAGCACAAGGGAAAAATCCACCTTGGCTACATACAAGGAAAGAGTAGCTCAACCGAGCTACCCACTCTCACAATGAACAATCACTCTCAAAGGACAAAGAGAACACTAGACTAATGAGGGAATGAGTACCAGGTGTGTGTGATTGACAAGACACGACAAGACAAGACAAATGGAGTGATGATAAATGGAGCGGTAGTGGCTAGTAAGCCGGTGACGACGAACGCCGAAACCTGCCCGAGCAAGGAGGAGGGGCAGCCTCGGCTGAATTCGTGACAATGTGCTCAAAATAAGTCTGTTGCTGACGAATCGCTAACTTTCAGAGAAATGGAACTACCACATTAGTCACAATATCTTCACGTCACTACGCTGACCACGCAAACTAGTCTTCTACAGTCCACCAAAAAGCTAGTTACCTTAGTTAGCTTTTTGCTTACCAGCTCAAATGAAAACGCAAGGTTGATGTATTGTTCAAATCAAATCAAATCAAATTTTATTGGTCACATGCGCCGAATACAACAGGTGCAGACATTACAGTGAAATGCTTACTTACAGCCCTTAACCAACAGTGCATTTATTTTAAACAAAAAAAGTAAGAATAAAACAACAACAAAAAAAGTGTTGAGAAAAAAAGAGCAGAAGTAAAATAAAGTGACAGTAGGAGGCTATATATACAGGGGGGTACCGTTGCAGAGTCAATGTGGGGGCACCGGCTAGTTGAGGTAGTTGAGGTAATATGTACATGTGGGTAGAGTTAAAGTGACTATGCATAAATACTTAACAGAGTAGCAGCAGCGTAAAAGGATGGGGTGGGGGGGGCAGTGCAAATAGTCCGGGTAGCCATGATTAGCTGTTCAGGAGTCTTATGGCTTGGGGGTAGAAGCTGTTGAGAAGTCTTTTGGACCTAGACTTGGCACTCCGGTACCGCTTGCCGTGCGGTAGCAGAGAGAACAGTCTATGACTAGGGTGGCTGGAGTCTTTGACAATTTTGAGGGCCTTCCTCTGACACCGCCTGGTATAGAGGTCCTGGATGGCAGGAAGCTTTGCCCCAGTGATGTACTGGGCCGTACGCACTACCCTCTGTAGTGCCTTGCGGTCGGAGGCCAAGCAGTTGCCATACCAGGCGGTGATGCAACCAGTCAGGATGCTCTCGATGGTGCAGCTGTAGAATTTTTTGAGGATCTGAGGACCCATGCCAAATCTTTTTAGTCTCCTGAGGGGGAATAGGCTTTATTGTTTTGCTCCAGGTAGCAACCATTTCTCTTCAGAGCAAAGGTGCTCGTTTTATTGGTTCCGAACGATAAAACTGGGTTTTTGTTGTATTATATCAACACTGGGGGTTTAGTGCAGCTGTACTTGTTATATTATATCAACACTGGGGGTTTAGTGCAGCTGTACTTGTTATATTATATCAACACTGGGGGTTTAGTGCAGCTGTACTTGTTATATTATATCAACACTGGGGGTTTAGTGCAGCTGTACTGGTTATATTATATCAACACTGGGGGTTTAGTGCAGCTGTACTTGTTATATTATATCAACTCTGGGGGTTTAGTGCAGCTGTACTTGTATTATATCAACACTGGGGGTTTAGTGCAGCTGTACTTGTTATATTATATCAACACTGGGGTTTAGTGCAGCTGTACTTGTTATATTATATCAACACTGGGGGTTTAGTGCAGCTGTACTTGTTATATTATATAAACACTGGGAGTTTAGTGCAGCTGTACTTGTTATATTATATCAACACTGGGGGTTTAGTGCAGCTGTACTTGTTATATTATATCAACACTGGGGGTTTAGTGCAGCCGTACTTGTTATATTATATAAACACTGGGAGTTTAGTGCAGCTGTACTTGTTATATTATATCAACACTGGGGGTTTAGTGCAGCTGTACTTGTTATATTATATCAACACTGGGGGTTTAGTGCAGCTGTACTTGTTATATTATATCAACTCTGGGGGTTTAGTGCAGCTGTACTTGTTATATTATATCAACACTGGGGTTTAGTGCAGCTGTACTTGTTATATTATACCAACACTGGGGGTTTAGTGCAGCACTCCCCTCTGAGCTGTCTCTGCTAAGCCTATCATCCTTTCCCTCAGCACTGGTACCAGAAGACCAGGGGACCACACTGCCTGTACTGGGACCAGCAACATCCTAGTTGTGTATGAATAAAGACATTTATTAGATAAAGAAGAAAGGTGGAAAGATGACTGAATACATGCCTAATAGTTGACTATTGGCTCATAAAACCTTATCAAAGCCTAACTACTTATATTGCAAATATACTGTAAGTGCCTGGCTGTCAGAGATGTTATTTTACATTTACATTTACGAAGCTCGCATCTGCTACAAGACCATGGTGCTTGCCTACGGAGCTGAGAGGGGAACGGCACCTCCGTACCTTCAGGTCTAGAAGGACAAGAGCAGAGGAGATAGAGTTAGCTTTAGCAGTGCGGAGAGCCTCTGTGACACAGAGAAGAGCAGTCTCAGTTGAATGACCAGTCTTGAAACCTGACTGGTTTGGATCAAGAAGGTCATTCTTAGAGAGATAGCAAGAGAGTTGGCTAAAGACGGCACGCTCAAGAGTTTTGGAGAGAAAAGAAAGAAGGGATACTGGTCTGTAGTTGTTGACATCGGAGGGATCGAGTGTAGGTTTTTTGAGAAGGGGTGCAACTCTCGCTCTCTTGAAGACGGAAGGGACATAGCCAGCGGTCAAGGATGAGTTGATGAGCGAGGTGAGGTAAGGGAGAAGGTCTCCGGAAATGGTCTGGAGAAGAGAGGAGGGGATAGGGTCAAGCGGGCAGGTTGTTGGGCGGCCGGCCGTCACAAGTCGCAAGATTTCATCTGGAGAGAGAGGGGAGAAAGAAGTCAAAGCATAGGGTAGGGCAGTGTGAGCAGGACCAGCAGTGTCATTTGATTTAACAAACGAGGATCGGATGTCGTAAACCTTCTTTTCAAAATGGTTGACGAAGTCATCTACAGAGAGGGAGGAGGGGGGGAGGGGGAGGGGGAGGATGATTCAGCAGGGAGGAGAAGGTGGCAAAGAGCTTCCTAGGGTTAGAGGCAGATACTTGGAATATAGAGTGGTAGAAAGTGGCTTTAGCAGCAGAAACAGAGGAAGAAAATGTAGAGAGGAGGGAGTGAAAAGATGCCAGGTCCGCAGGGAGTCTAGTTTTCCTCCATTTCCGCTCGGCTGCCCGGAGCCCTGTTCTGTGAGCTCGCAATGAGTCGTCAAGCCACGGAGCAGGAGGGGAGGACCGAGCCGGCCGGGAGGATAGGGGACATAGAGAGTCAAAGGATGCAGAAAGGGAGGAGAGGAGGGTTGAGGAGGCAGAATCAGGAGATTGGAGGGAGAAGGATTGAGCAGAGGGAAGAGATGATAGGATGGAAGAGGAGAGAGTAGCGGGAGAGAGAGAGCGAAGGTTGCAACGGCGCATTACCATCTGAGTAGGGGCAGAGTGAGTAGTGTTGGAGGAGAGTGAGAGAGAAAAGGATACAAAGTAGTGGTCGGAGACTTGGAGTGGAGTTGCAGTGAGATTAGTAGAAGAACAGCATCTAGTAAAGATGAGGTCAAGCGTATTGCCTGCCTTGTGAGTAGGGGGGGGCGGTGAGAGGGTGAGGTCAAAAGAGGAGAGGAGTGGAAAGAAGGAGGCAGAGAGAAATGAGTCAAAGGTAGACGTAGGAGGTTAAAGTCACCCAGAACTGTGAGGGGTGAGCCATCCTCAGGAAAGGAACTTATCAAGGCATCAAGCTCATTGATGAACTCTCCAAGGAACGTGGAGGGCGATAAATGATAAGGATGTTAAGCTTGAATGGGCTAGTGGCTGTGACAGCATGCAATTCAAATGAGGAGATAGACAGATGAAAAGAGAGAATGTCCACTTGGGAGAGATGAGGATTCCTGTGCCACCACCCCGCAGACCAGATGCTCTCGGGGTATCCTAGAACACATGGTCAGACGAGGAGAGAGCAGTAGGAGTAGCAGTGTTTTCAGTGGTAATCCATGTTTCTGTCAGCGCCAAGAAGTCGAGGGACTGGAGGGTAGCATAGGCTGAGATGAACTCTGCCTTGTTGGCAGCAGAACGGCAGTTCCAGAGGCTGCCTGAGACCCGGGAACTCCACGTGGGTCGTGCGTGCAGGGACCACCAGGTTAGAGTGGCAGCAGCCACGCGGTGTGAGGCGTTTGTATGGCCTGTGCGGAGAGGAGAGAACAGGGATAGACAGACGCATAGTTGACAGGCTACAGAAAATGGCTACAATAATGCAAAGGAGATCGGAATGAAATGAACTAAACATCTGGGAAAGCGAGAGAGCGGGGCCTCCTCACTTACATTTCACTGAAACACCCAAATATAACTCTCCCAATTTCCACCTCAGAAACTATAAATGTTGTAAACTACAGCGGTTCAATGATTTCTAGTAAAAGTCTAAACGTTTTTGGTTTCAAGTATAAATAATTTCAAATTTCTTATATTAAGCCAAACACACTGCACCATTTTCTTGTTTTTTAAATTCATGGCTAGCCAGGGGCACGCTCCAACACTCAGAAATAATTTACAAACGAAGCATGTGTGTTTAGTGAGTCCGCCAGATCAGATGCAGCAGGGAGGACCAGGGATGTTCTCTTGGTAAATGCGTGAATTGAAACATTTTCCTGTCCTGCTAAGCATTCAAAATGTACTTTTGGGTGTCAGGGAAAATGTATGGAGTAAAAAGTACATAATTTTCTTTAGGAATGTAGTGAAGTAAAAGTAAAAGTTTAAAAAAATATAAATAGTAAAGTAATGTACAGATACCCCAAAAAACGACTTAAGTAGTACTTGAAAGTATTTTTACTTAACCCCCTAGATCGAAGTCCGCGCCCCGCGGAAATCTAATAAGCAGAGTAAAGAAATCCCCATAAAAATCTGTCAATTTAAGCTAGAGGTATCTTTGCATTGGATGCGTTTCAATCCACCGCCTCCGCCGACGTTGCACTTCCACATCTGGGGTGAAAGGTGACAGAGCTAGACCAGTGTTTGTCAGACCATGAGACATCCTGAAAATTGGCCTTCTCATAAAATCATCTGAAGCTTCCGAACGGTTAGAAACTGTTATGAGCCCTGTATGGAAAGATGAGACCCACAAGCGTCTTTGGACTCGACTGAAGTCGGTACAGCCTATTGGTTTTGCTCTAGGATGCCCACAGGCCTCACAAGACTTGTCTGAAGGGTACCAGTTGAAAAATAAATGGAAGTACTGTATTCGGAAAGTATTCAGATCCCTTGACTTTTTCCACATTTTGTTACGTTACAGCCTTATTTTAAAATTGAATAAGTAGTTTTTTCCCCTCATCAATCTACACACAATAATCCATAATGACAAAGCAAAAACAGGTTTTTAGAATTTTTTACAAATGTATAAAAAATAAAAAAACGTAAATATCACATTTGCATAAGTATTCAGACCATTTACTCAGTACATTATTGAAGCACCTTTAGCAGCGATTACAGTCTCAAGTCTTCTTGGGTATGATGCTACAAGCTTGGCACACCTGTATTTGGGGAGTTTCTCCCATTCTTCTCTGCAGATCCTTTCAAGCTCTGTCAGGTTGGATGGGGAGCGTCGCTGCACAGCTATTTTCAGGTCTCTCCAGAGATGTTCGATCGGGTTCAATTCCCGGCTCTGGCTTGGCCCCTCAAGGACATTCAGAGACTTGTCCCGAAGCCACTGCTGCATTGTCTTTACTGTGTGCTTAGGGTCGTTCCAAACCTCTTCCATTTCAGAATGATGGAGGCCACTGTGTTCTTGGGGACCTTCAATGCTGAAGATATTTATTTATTTTTTGTGCCTCGACACAATCCTGTCTCAGCGCTCTACGGTCAATTCCTTCGACCTCATGGCTTGGTTTTTGCTCTGACATGCACTGTCAACTTTGGGACCTTATATAGAAAGGTGTGTGCCTTTCCAAATCGTGTCCAATCAATTGAATTTACCACAGGTGGACTCCAATCAAGTTGTAGAAACATCTCCAGGATGATTAATGGAAACAGGATGCACCTGAGCTCAATTTGGAGTCTCATAGCAAAGGGTCTGAATAAGGTATATCTGTTTAATAATCAATTTTAGAATAAGGCTGAGACGTAACAACATTTTGAAAAAGTCAAGGGGTCTGAATACTTTCCGAATGCACTCAGCCATCCTAAGGTCTCTACCACTCAGCCATCCCCAGGTCTCTACCACTCAGCCATCCTGAGGTCTCTACCACTCAGCCATTCTCAGGTCTCCACCACTCAGCCATCCTCAGGTCTCCACCACTCAGCCATTCTCAGGTCTCTACCACTCAGCCATCCTCAGGTCTCTACCACTCAGCCATCCTCAGGTCTCTACCACTCAGCCATCCTGAGGTCTCTACCACTCAGCCATCCTCAGGTCTCTACCACTCAGCCATCCTCAGGTCTCTACCACTCAGCCATCCTCAGGTCTCTACCACTCAGCCATCCTCAGGTCTCTACCACTCAGCCATCATCAGGTCTCTACCACTCAGCCATCCTCAGGTCTCTACCACTCAGCCATCCTCAGGTCTCTACCACTCAGCCATCCTCAGGTCTCTACCACTCAGCCATCCTCTCGTCTCTACCACTCAGCCATCCTCAGGTCTCTACCACTCAGCCATCTTCAAGTCTCCACCACTCAGCCATCCTCAGGTCTCTACCACTCAGCCATCCTCTCGTCTCTACCACTCAGCCATCCTCAGGTCTCTACCACTCAGCCATCTTCAAGTCTCCACCACTCAGCCATCCTCAGGTCTCTACCACTCAGCCATCTTCAAGTCTCCACCACTCAGCCATCCTCAGGTCTCTACCACTCAGCCATCCTCAAGTCTCTACCACTCAGCCATCCCTCAGGTCTCTACCACTCAGCCATCCTCAAGTCTCTACCGCTCAGCCATCCTCAGGTCTCTACCACTCAGCCATCCTCTGGTCTCTACCACTCAGCCATTCTCAGGTCTCTACCACTCAGCCATCCTCTCGTCTCTACCACTCAGCCATCCTCAGGTCTCTACCACTCATCCATCTTCAAGTCTCCACCACTCAGCCATCCTCAGGTCTCTACCACTCAGCCATCCTCAGGTCTCTACCATTCAGCCATCCTCAGGTCTCTACCACTCAGCCATCCTCAGGTCTCTACCACTCAGCCATCCTCAGGTCTCTACCACTCAGCCATCCTCAGGTCTCTACCACTCAGCCATCCTCTCGTCTCTACCACTCAG
Source organism: Coregonus clupeaformis (assembly GCF_020615455.1). NCBI lineage: Eukaryota > Metazoa > Chordata > Actinopteri > Salmoniformes > Salmonidae > Coregonus > Coregonus clupeaformis. The sequence goes on from NC_059220.1 coordinate 1,537,143, forward strand.
CCATCCCCAGGTCTCTACCACTCAGCCATCCTCAGGTCTCTACCACTCAGCCATCCTCAGGTCTCTACCACTCAGCCATCCTCAGGTCTCTACCACTCAGCCATCCTCAGGTCTCTACCACTCAGCCATCCTCAGGTCTCTATCACTCAGCCATCCTCAGGTCTCTACCACTCAGCCATCCTCAGGTCTCTACCACTCAGCCATCCTCAGATTTCTACCACTCAGCCATCCTCAGGTCTCTACCACTCAGCCATCCTAAGGTCTCTACCACTCAGCCATCCTCAGGTCTCTACCACTCAGCCATCCTCAGGTCTCTACCACTCAGCCATCCTCAGGTCTCTACCACTCAGCCATCCTCAGGTCTCTACCACTCAGCCATCCTCTCGTCTCTACCACTCAGCCATCCTCAAGCCTCTACCACTCAGCCACCTGAGGTCTCTACCACTCAGCCATCCTAAGGTCTCTACCACTCAGCCATCCTCAGGTCTCTACCACTCAGCCATCCTCAGGTCTCTACCACTCAGCCATCCTCAGGTCTCTACCACTCAGCCATCCTCAGGTCTCTACCACTCAGCCATCCTCTCGTCTCTACCACTCAGCCATCCTCAAGCCTCTACCACTCAGCCATCCTCAGGTCTCTACCACTCAGCCATCCTCAGGTCTACCACTCAGCCATCCTGAGGTCTCTACCACTCAGCCACACACTGACCCTGACACTCTTCACATACACACATACACACACACTAATGCACCCATGCTCACACCCTAAATACAGTATGTAGCCCTTGTATCTGATGCTGTCTGGCCAGATAAAGTATGACATGCCATACTCCTTTTGTCCAGACAGCATCAGATACATGGTCTACACAAACGGAGACAGAGGGGCGCTGTTTCGCTCGATCTGATGCTTTATCTGAGATTGATTCGTCTTTCTGTTGGTGTGCTTTCTTGGTCAAATAATTATCAATATTTCAATATTTTATTTGGACGGGCAAGGAGGTACGGTAGGGCGAGCCAGGCCTCCTAGGGGAGGTACGGAAGGGTGAGCCAGGCCTCCTAGGGGAGGTACGGTAGGGTGAGACAGACATTTAGAAAGCGTTTTCATCCCAAGTGACACCCTATTCCCTATATAGGGCACTACATTTGACCAGGGCCCATAGAGTGCCACTATACAGCCGCTTCTAAATATGTGTGGAGAAACACCTCCTCCTGCTGGAGAACTGAGGAAGTGCACCTAAACCATCTAAACTAGCCACTTATAACAGTATCATTACCATCTGTTTGATATCAAATGGTTCATAGCAAAGTGTTGTTGAAGTGGTTGAAGACAGGTGCAGGTGTATAGAGCTGTAGTCAGTATTATATGAGAGGATCAGAGAGGGTTTTTGTAGAGGAGAGAGGGTATAGTGAAACACTGTGCATCACTAGCAGCACAGAAATACACTGCACTGTCTTCAGCTTCTCTCAGTTTGGGAATATGTAGATACGCCATTTTGTTAGCTGCACCATCTCCACTCACATTAAAACGCTCTTTAAAGGAATCTTCCACCGTTGGACTGGTGTATATCACATACCCAATGAGTTTCAGAGCAGTGTTTTGGGCTGACTGTTGGTACCACAGTATCATGTAGTAGTTTGTAACATTGTGGCTGCAGCTGAGCTGAACTTTATCTTCAGGTCTTTTTAGTATTTCAGTAGGAGTCTGGTAAACTTTGTCTGTTTGTGACAGCCCTGTGGATGAAAACAGACAATATGAAATATACAGTAGCAATATACTTCAGTAGTAAATATATCTTTCATGAGGGACTTAGTACCTGTCACCCATAGTAGTAGAGTTGCTACTTGTATGAGGAGCGTGATCATGTTGATGGTTCTGGAGAGAAGTGTCACATGGACAAGGAGAAAGGGTTTTCAGATAGTCAGAGATGTGTTGTCAGCTAGTGGGAGTGTCAAATGTATACTGCATCCCAAATGGCACCCTATTCCCTTTATAGTGCACTACTTTAGACCAGAGTCCATAGGGGTGAGAGGAAATAAGTCAATAGAGACGGTGAGCTGAACTGAGCTGCCGGAGGGGAAGGAAATGACATCACTTTGACGTCAGAACTTATGTTGATATTCAAGCAGATACCTTGTTCACTTACAGGTCTCCTGTTCAGCTTAAAGGTGTATTGTGGAACATACCGGTAACTACATCATTGAAAGTATTTGTCTTTTTTAGTCTTTAGATTTGATCTGCGTTATAGATTCTGCAGTAATCACACTAGAAATAGGCTGTAATTTGAAGAAATACCCAAACCGTTTCTTCAAAGCAACAACATCAACCACATTATTTGGTATAGAGGTTTGATAGCATCTTCCTCCATGTGCTCAGACATCTACAGCGGTGGATAGCAGGTCTGCTGGGTGTTGATGTACACTGCAGTTATGGAGTAACGGATCAGAAGGGGTTTTTGTAGAAGAGGGAAGGGTATCTACATCACTGTGTTGTCTTCAGGTCAGAACAGTAATACACTGCACTGTCTTCAGGTCAGAACAGTAATACACTGCACTGTCTTCAGGTCAGAACAGTAATAGACTGCACTGTCTTCAGGTCAGAACAGTAATACACTGCACTGTCTTCAGGTCAGAACAGTAACACACTGCACTGTCTTCAGGTCAGAACAGTAATACACTGCACTGTCTTCAGGTCAGAACAGTAATACACTGCACTGTCTTCAGGTCAGAACAGTAATACACTGCACTGTCTTCAGGTCAGAACAGTAATACACTGCACTGTCTTCAGGTCAGAACAGTAACACACTGCACTGTCTTCAGGTCAGAACAGTAATACACTGCACTGTCTTCAGGTCAGAACAGTAACACACTGCACTGTCTTCAGGTCAGAACAGTAATACACTGCACTGTCTTCAGGTCAGAACAGTAATACACTGCACTGTCTTTAGGTCAGAACAGTAATACACTACACTGTCTTCAGGTCAGAACAGTAATACACTGCACTGTCTTCTGGCATCCGACCGTAAGGCGCTACAGAGGGTAGTGCGTACGGCCCAGTACATCACTGGGGCGAAGCTTCCTGCCATCCAGGACCTCTATACCAGGCGGTGTCAGAGGAAAGCCCACAAAATGGTCAAAGACTCCAGTCACCCAAGTCAGAGACTGTTCTCTCTTCTACCGCACGGCAAGCGGTACCGGAGTGCCAAGTCTAGGACCAAAAGGCTCCTTAACAACTTCTACCCCCAAGCCATAAGACTCCTGAACAATTAATCAAATGGCCACCCAGAGTATTTACATTGACCCTCGCTGTTTATTATCTATGCATAATCACTTTACCCCTACCTACATGTACAAATTACCTCGACTAACCTGTACCCCGCACATTGACTCGTGCACGTACCCCCTGTATATAGCCTCATTATTGTTATTTTATTTTGTTACTTTTATTAAATGTTTTACTTTTGTTTAATTATTTTCTTAACTCTATTTCTTGAACTGCAATGTTAGTTAAGGGCCTGTAGGTAAGCATGTCACTGTAAGGTCTACACCTGTTGTATTCGGCGCATGTGACAAATACAATTTCATTTCATTTAATTTGAGTGGCACAAAGTCAAAAAGAGAGGGGGCTGGGGAGAGAGAGAGAGGGGAGCGAGAGAGAGACGGGGGTGGGGGGAGACAGAGACAGGGAGACGGGGGGTGGGGGGAGATAGAGAGTTAGAGAGAGAGAGAGAGAGACGGGGGTGGGGGGAGAGAGAGAGAGAGAGAGAGAGAGAGAGAGAGAGAGAGAGAGAGAGAGAGACGGGGCTGGGGGAGAGAGAGAGAGAGAGAGAGAGAGACTGTGGGTGAGGGAGAGAGAGAGAGAGAGAGAGAGAGACGGGGGTGGGGGGGGAGAGAGAGAGAGAGAGAGAGAGAGAGAGAGAGAGAGAGAGAGAGAGAGAGAGAGAGAGAAGGGGGGAGGGGGGGAGAGAGAGAGAGAGTTAGAGAGAGAGAGACGGGGGGGGTGGGGGGAGAGAGAGAGAGAGAGAGTGAGAGAGAAACGGGGGTGGGGGGAGAGAGAGAGAGAGAGAGAGAGAGAGAGAGAGAGAGACTGTGGGTGAGGGAGAGAGAGAGAGAGAGAGAGAGAGAGTTAGAGAGAGAGACACGGGGGGTGGGGGGGGAGAGAGAGAGAGTTAGAGAGAGAGAGACGGGGGGTGGGGGAGAGAGAGAGAGAGAGAGTGAGAGAGAGAGACGAGAGAGAGAGAGAGAGAGAGAGAGAGAGAGAGAGAGAGAGAGAGAGAGAGAGAGGGGAGAGAGAGAGACAGAGACAGAGAGAGAGAGAGAGACGGGGGTGGGTATGAGAGAGAGAGGGGGGAAAGTAGTCATGCGAATCACATCTATGCAGGGGAGGAGTAATGAAATATGACATTGTAACGTTGCATAATTGATGTTAATGAGTGTTGACACTAAACTGTAATACCAGTGTACTGTACTAGGACAGATATCACCTTGCTTATGTCATAATCCATCTGTGGTTATTCATTGGCACTGAATCAAAGTCACACCTCAGATGCAGGTGTTCTGAGCAGTGTGCTAATACTACTATCAGATAGGGTTTATGTAGAGGAGAGAAGGTACTCTACATCACTGTGTTGGCTGGCTGCACAGTAATAAACTGCACTGTCTTCAGGTCCTCTCAGACTCAGGAGATGAAGATAAGCCTCTTTCCTCCCATCTCCACTCACATTGAAGTGCTTTTCAAGTGGTGACTCCAAGGATACTGACTGGACATTTACATAACCAATGAGTTTCATAGCAGGGTCTCCTGCTGATTGTTGGTACCATAGTATCATTAGGTAGTTAGGAATAGAATGGCTGCAGGTGAGTTGAACGCTTCTTCCAGGTCCTTCTATTAGTGCAACAGGGCTCTGATTAACCATGCTACTAAACGACTCTCCTGTGGAGAGAGAGAGAGAGAGAGAGAGAGAGAGAGAGAGAGAGAGAGAGAGAGAGAGAGAGAGAGAGAGAGAGAGAGAGAGAGAGAGAGAGAGAGAGAGAGAGGAGAGAGGGAGAGAAGGAGTGAGAGAGAGGATATTTTATTCAGTTTGATGACATCCGTAGATTTGTTAGGCTTCTCATCGTAAGTGATTTAATACCTGTCACCCAGAGTGGTAGAGCTGCCAGGTGAATCAGAACTCTGAACATGATGATGAAGGAGAAGATGATGATGATGAAGATGCTGAGGAAGACGATGATGATGAGGAAGCCTCAGTGGAGGAGTGATATGAGTGTCTCCTGGATGAAGCTCTGAGGTGAAAGGAGAGGGGCTGATGTTGTAGTATCCTGTTTCCTTTAGGGTGGTGGATAGTGAGAGTGTTAGAGGGAGTGTCAGGAAGCCTGTACTGTAAAGCTTGCTCATAGGACCTCACTGTGAACATGACTGATTACATGATCATGACAATGAAACCATCAGACATTAGAAGAACTAGAGTTAGAGGTCCCCCTACAGTACGTGATGAGACCATCTCTTTACATATTATATTCCATCCTATTGAAACTCTGGGGTTTTTGTGCAGCTGTGCTTGTCATCTGTATCACTGTGTTCACTCACAGCACAGAAGTACATGCCGCTGTCTCCTGCCTCCACCTTCTTCACTGTGAAAGATCCACTCTCAGCATCTGTCTTAACAGTTGGATATTTGTCTTCACCCGAAGGCTCCATAGTCTGGTTTGGTATAACTACTTGTGTAAACTACCTGCTTCATTCCCTCTCCTGGACGCTGTCTGTACCAGTACATCTGGTTGTAGGTAGATCCCCTTAGTGTGACTGCAGTTCATCTGAGCATCACTGTCTTTCAGTCCCCAGAGTATGGTGGGTGTCTGAGTGACTTCACTCCCCTCAACAAGACCTGTAAGGATACAGTGAGAACGAAATCAATAGAGTTAGATACAGTTAGACCTGAATACATCAAGACTCAGGTGAAGTGAACGTATGCTTGGAAACATCAATATCTATAACTATAGAAGGCCGTCATTGTAAATAAGAATTTTGTTCTCAACTTTCCTGGTTAAATAAATGAAACATTATGAAACTGTACCTGCAGCACAGAGCACTAAGACAGTAACAGTGAAGAGAAATGTGAACATGTTTGATCACGTTATATGTGAGAGTGCTGGAAAGAGTCTGGTATCAATGTACAGAATAAAAGAGGAGTGTCACATAGATGAATAGATGACAATCAGTAGACCACGGCAGGTTTCACCATATTGAACATGTCAGTGAAGTGGGAGGGACACTGATGATCTGAATACATCATGCAAATGACTGGTTCAGACTGTAGAGACGTTCACATTATTAAAGATAGAGGTCCCCCTTACAGGACATGATGAGACCATCAGCTCTTTAGATATTATATTCTATCCTATAGAGCTCGCCAGCTTGTACAGTCGTGGTCAAAAGTTTTGAGAATTACACAAATATTAATTTTCACAAAGTCTGCTGCCTCAGTTTTTATGATGGCAAATTTCATATACTCCAGAATGCTATGAAGAGTGATCAGATGAATTGCAATTAATTGCAAGTCCCTCTTTGCCATGAAAATGAACTTAATCCCCAAAAACATTTCCACTGCATTTCAGCCCTGCCACAAAAGGACCAGCTGACATCATGTCAGTGATTCTCTCGTTAACACAGGTGAGAGTGTTGACGAGGACAAGGCTGGAGATCACTCTGTCATGCTGATTGAGTTAGATTAACAGACTGGAAGCTTTAAAAGGAGGGTGGTGCTTGAAATCATTGTTCTTCCTCTGTTAACCATGGTTACCTGCAAGGAAACATGTGACGTCATCATTACTTTGCACAAAAAGGGCTTCACAGGCAAGGATATTGCTGCTAGTAAGATTGTACCTAAATCAACCATTTATCGGATCATCAAGAACTTCAAGGAGAGAGGTTCAATTGTTGTAAAGAAGGCATCAGGGCGACCAAGAAAGTCCAGCAAGCGCCAGGACCGTCTCCTAAAGTTGATTCAGCTGCGGGATCGTGGCACCACCAGTGCAGAGCTTGCTCAGGAATGGCAGCAGGCAGGTGTGAGTGCATCTGCACGCACAGTGAGGCGAATACTTTTGGAGGATGGCCTGGTGTCAAGAAGGGCAGCGAGGAAGCCACTTCTCTCCAGGAAAAACATCAGGGACAGACTGATATTCTGCAAAAGGTACAGGGATTGGACTGCTGAGGACTGGGGTAAAGTCATTTTCTCTGATGAATCTCCTTTCCGATTGTTTGGGGCATCCGGGAAAAAAGCTTGTCCGGAGAAGACAAGGTGAGCGCTACCATCAGTCCTGTGTCATGCCAACAGTAAAGCATCCTGAGACCATTCATGTGTGGGGTTGCTTCTCAGCCAAGGAAGTGGGCTCACTCACAATTTTGCCTAAGAACACAGCCATCAATAAAGAATGGTACCAACACATCCTCCGAGAGCCACTTCTCCCAACCATCCAAGAACAGTTTGGTGACGACCAATGCCTTTTCCAGCATGATGGAGCACCTTGCCATGAGGCGAAAGTGATAACTAAGTGGCTCGGGGAACAAAACATCAACATTTTGGGTCCATGGCCAGGAAACTCCCCACACCTTAATCCCATTGAGAACTTGTGGTCAATCCTCAAGAGGCGGGTGGACAACCAAAACCCCACAAATTCTGACAAACTCCAAGCATTGATTATGCAAGAATGGGCTGCCATCAGTCAGGATGTGGCCCAGAAGTTAATTGACAGCATGCCAGGGCGGATTGCAGAGGTCTTGAAAAAGAAGGGTCAACACTGCAAATATTGACTCTTTGCATAAACTTAATGTAATTGTCAATAAAAACCTTTGACACTTATGGAATGCTTGTACATCTGACAAAAATATCTCATAACAATGAAGCAGCAAACTTTGTGAAGACCAATACTTGTGTCATTCTCAAAACTTTTGACCACGACTGTAGTAGTTAGGAACAGCATGGCTGCAGGTGAGTTGAACGTTTCCTCCAGGTCCTTCTATTAGTGCAACAGGGCTCTGATTAACCATGCCACTAAACGACTCTCCTGTGGAGAGAGAGAGAGAGAGAGAGGAGAGATGAAGAGAGAGAGAGAGAGAGAGAGAGAGAGAGAGAGAGAGAGAGAGAGAGAGAGAGAGAGAGAGAGAGAGAGAGAGAGAGAGAGAGAGAGAGCGAGAGAGAAAGAAGAAGAGAGAGAGGGGGAGAGAGAGAGAGAGAGAGAGAGAGAGAGAGAGAGAGAGAGAGAGAGAGAGAGAGAGAGAGATGGAGAGAAGATGAGAGAGAGAGAGAGAGAGAGAGAGAGAGAGAGAGAGAGAGGGGGAGAGAGAGAGAGAGAGAGAGAGAGAGATGGAGAGAAGATGAGAGAGAGAGAGAGAGAGAGAGAGAGAGAGAGAGAGAGAGAGAGAGAGAGAGAGAGAGAGAGAGAGAGAGAGAGAGATGGAGAGAAGATGAGAGAGAGAGAGAGAGAGAGAGAGAGAGAGAGAGAGAGAGAGAGAGAGAGAGAGAGAGGATATTTTATTCAGTTTGATGACATTAGTAGATTTGTTAGGCTTCTCATCGTAAGTGATTTAATACCTGTCACCAAGAGTGGTAGAGCTGCCAGGTGAATCAGAACTCTGAACATGATGATGAAGGAGAAGATGATGATGATCAGGATGCTGAGGAAGACGATGATGATGAGGAAGCCTCAGTGGAGGAGTGATATGAGTGTCTCCCTGGATGAAGCTCTGAGGTGAAAGGAGAGGGGCTGATGTTGTAGTATCCTGTTTCCTTTAGGGTGGTGGATAGTGAGAGTGTTAGAGGAGTGTCAGGAAGCCTGTACTGTAAAGCTTGCTCATAGGACCTCACTGTGAACATGACTGATTACATGATCATGACAATGAAACCATCAGACATTAGAAGAACTAGAGTTAGAGGTCCCCCTACAGTACGTGATGAGACCATCTCTTTACATATTATATTCCATCCTATTGAAACTCTGGGGTTTTTGTGCAGCTGTGCTTGTCGTCTGTATCACTGTGTTGACTCACAGCACAGAAGTACATGCCGCTGTCTCCTGCCTCCACCTTCTTCACTGTGAAAGATCCACTCTCAGCATCTGTCTTAACAGTTGGATATTTGTCTTCACTGAAATCCCTGAATACTCAGATTTGGAATTGGGAGTAGTGAGGGCAACCTGCTTTATTCCCTCTCCTGGACGCTGTCTGTACCAGTACATCTGGAAGTAGTTTACACCCTTAGTGTGACTGCAGTTCATCTGAGCATCACTGTCTTTCAGTCCCCAGAGTATGGTGGGTGTCTGAGTGACTTCACTCCCCTCAACAAGACCTGTAAGGATACAGTGAGAACGAAATCAATAGAGTTAGATACAGTTAGACCTGAATACATCAAGACTCAGCTGAAGTGAACGATGCTTGGAAACATCAATATCTATAACTATAGAAGGCCGTCAATGTAAATAACAATTTACTTCTCAACTTTCCCTGGTTAAATAAATGAAATATTATGAAACTGTACCTGCAGCACAGAACAGTAAGACAGTAACAGTGAAGAGAAATGTGAACATGTTTGATCACGTTATATGTGAGAGTGCTGGAAAGAGTCTGGTATCAATGTACAGAATAAAAGAGGAGTGTCACATAGATGAATAGATGACAATCAGTAGACCACGGCAGGTTTCACCATATTGAACATGTCAGTGAAGTGGGAGGGACACTGATGATCTGAATACATCATGCAAATGACTGGTTCAGACTGTAGAGACGTTCACATTATTAAAGATAGAGGTCCCCCTACAGGACATGATGAGACCATCAGCTCTTTAGATATTATATTCTATCCTATAGAGCTCGCCAGCTTGTACAGTCGTGGTCAAAAGTTTTGAGAATTACACATATATTAATTTTCACAAAGTCTGCTGCCTCAGTTTTTATGATGGCAATTTGCATATACTCCATAATGTTATGAAGAGTGATCAGATGAATTGCAATTAATTGCAAAGTCCCTCTTGCCATGAAAATGAACTTAATCCCCAAAAAAAACATTTCCACTGCATTTCAGCCCCTGCCACAAAAGGACCAGCTGACATCATGTCAGTGATTCTCTCGTAACACAGCTGAGAGTGTTGACGAGGACAAGGCTGGAGATCACACTGTCATGCTGATTGAGTTAGAATAACAGACTGGAAGCTTTAAAAGGAGGGTGGTGCTTGAAATCATTGTTCTTCCTCTGTTAACCAAGGTTACCTGCAAAAGGAAACACGTGCCGTCATCATTGCTTTGCACAAAAAGGGCTTCACAGGCAAGGATATTGCTGCTAGTAAGATTGTACCTAAATCAACCATTTATCGGATCATCAAGAACTTCAAGGAGAGAGGTTCAATTGTTGTAAAGAAGGCATCAGGGCGCCCAAGAAAGTCCAGCAAGCACCAGGACAGTCTCCTAAAGTTGATTCAGCTGCGGGATCGGGGCACCACCAGTGCAGAGCTTGCTCAGGAATGGCAGCAGGCAGGTGTGAGTGCATCTGCACGCACAGTGAGGCGAAGACTTTTGGAGGATGGCCTGGTGTCAAGAAGGGCAGCGAGGAAGCCACTTCTCTCCAGGAAAAACATCAGGGACAGACTGATATTCTGCAAAAGCTACAGGGCAATTGGACTGCTGAGGACTGGGGTAAAGTCATTTTCTCTGATGAATCCCCTTTCCGATTGTTTGGGGCATCCGGGAAAAAAGCTTGTCCGTAGAAGACAAGGTGAGCACTACCATCAGTCCTGTGTCATGCCAACAGTAAAGCACCCTGAGACCATTCATGTGTGGGGTTGCTTCTCAGCCAAGGAGTGGGCTCACTCACAATTTTGCCTAAGAACACAGCCATGAATAAAGAATGGTACCAACACATCCTCCGAGAGCCACTTCTCCCAACCATCCAAGAACAGTTTGGTGACGACCAATGCCTTTTCCAGCATGATGGAGCACCTTGCCATGAGGCGAAAGTGATAACTAAGTGGCTCGGGGAACAAAACATCAACATTTTGGGTCCATGGCCAGGAAACTCCCCAGACCTTAATCCCATTGAGAACTTGTGGTCGATCCTCAAGAGGCGGGAGGACAACCAAAACCCCACAAATTCTGACAAACTCCAAGCATTGATTATGCAAGAATGGGCTGCCATCAGTCAGGATGTGGCCCAGAAGTTAATTGACAGCATGCCAGGGCGGATTGCAGAGGTCTTGAAAAAGAAGGGTCAACACTGCAAATATTGACTCTTTGCATAAACTTAATGTAATTGTCAATAAAAGCCTTTGACACTTATGGAATGCTTGTAATTATACTTCAGTATACCATAGTAACATCTGACAAAATATATCATAACAATGAAGCAGCAAACTTTGTGAAGACCAATACTTGTGTCATTCTCAAAACTTTTGACCACGACTGTAGTAGTTAGGAACAGTATGGCTGCAGGTGAGTTGAACGTTTCCTCCAGGTCCCTTCTATTAGTGCAACAGGGCTCTGATTAACCATGCCACTAAACGACTGTCCTGTGGAGAGAGAGAGAGAGAGAGAGAGAGAGAGAGAGAGAGAGAGAGAGAGAGAGAGAGAGAGAGAGAGAGAGAGAGAGAGAGAGAGAGAGAGAGAGAGAGAGAGAGAGAGAGAGAGAGAGAGAGAGAGAGAGAGAGAGAGAGAGAGAGAGAGAGAGAGAGAGAGAGAGAGAGAGAGAGAGAGAGAGAGAGAGAGAGAGAGAGAGAGAGAGAGAGAGAGAGAGAGAGAGAGAGAGAGAGAGAGAGGAGAGAGAGAGAGAGAAGATGAGAGAGGAGAGATGGAGAGAAGATGAGAGAGCGAGAGAGAGAGAGAGAGAGAGAGAGAGAGAGAGAGAGAGAGAGAGAGAGAGAGAGAGAGAGAGAGAGAGAGAGAGAGAGAGAGAGAGAGAGAGAGAGAGAGAGAGAGAGAGAGAGAGAGAGAGATAGAGGAGAGAGGGAGAGAAGGAGTGAGAGAGAGGATATTTTATTCAGTTTGATGACATTCGTAGATTTGTTAGGCTTCTCATCGTAAGTGATTTAATACCTGTCACCCAGAGTGGTAGAGCTGCCAGGTGAATCAGAACTCTGAACATGATGATGAAGGAGAAGATTATGATGATGAAGATGCTGAGGAAGACGATGATGATGAGGATGCCTCAGTGGAGGAGTGATATGAGTGTCTCCTGGATGAAGCTCTGAGGTGAAAGGAGAGGGGCTGATGTTGTAGTATCCTGTTTCCTTTAGGGTGGTGGATAGTGAGAGTGTTAGAGGAGTGTCAGGAAGCCTGTACTGCAAAGCTTGCTCATAGGACCTCACTGTGAACATGACTGATTACATGATCATTTTTTTATTTTTTATTTTTTATTTTTTATTTCACCTTTATTTAACCAGGTAAACCAGTTGAGAACAAGTTCTCATTTACAACTGCGACCTGGCCAAGATAAAGCAAAGCAGTGCGATAAAAAACAACAACACAGAGTTACATATGGGGTAAAACAAAACAAAGTCAAAAATACAACAGAAATACATATAATATACAGTGTGCAAATTTAGCAAGTTATGGAGGTAAGGCAATAAAATAGGCTGTAGTGCAAAATAATTACAATTTAGTATTAACACTGGAATGATGTGCAAGAGATGATGTGCAAATAGAGATACTGGGGTACAAATGAGCAAAATAAATAACAATATAGGGATGAGGTAGTTGGGCGGGCTAATTTCAGATGGGCTGTGTACAGGTGCAATGATCGGTAAGGTGCTCTGACAACTGATGCTTAAAGTTAGTGAGGGAGATAAGTGTCTCCAGCTTCAGAGATTTTTGCAATTTGTTCCAGTCATTGGCAGCAGAGAACTGGAAGGGAATTGCGGCCAAAGGAGGTGTTGGCTTTGGGGATGACCAGTGAGATATACCCGCTGGAGCGCAGACTACGGGTGGGTGTTGCTATGTGACCAATGAGCTAAGATAAGGCGGGATTTTCCTAGCAGTGATTTATAGATGGCCTGGAGCCAGTGGGTTTGGCGACCGAATATGTAGTGAGGACCAGCCAACAAGAGCGTACAGGTCACAGTGGTGGGTATTATATGGGGCTTTGGAGACAAAACGGATGGCACTGTGATAGACAACATCCAATTTGCTGAGTAGAGTGTTGGAGGCTATTTTGTAAATGACATCGCGAAGTCAAGGATCGGTAGGATAGTCAGTTTTACGAGGGCATGTTTGGCAGCATGAGTGAAGGAGGCTTTGTTGCGAAATAGGAAACCGATTCTAGATTTAACTTTGGATTGGAGATTCTTAATGTGAGTCTGGAAGGAGAGTTTACAGTCTAACCAGACACCTAGATATTTGTAGTTGTCCACATACTCTAGGTCAGACCCGTCTAGAGTAGTGATTCTAGTCGGGTGGGCGGGTGCAAGCAGCGTTCGGTTGAAGAGCATGCATTTAGTTTTACTAGTGTTTAAGAGCAGTTGGAGGCTACTGAAGGAGTGTTGTATGGAATTGAAGCTCGTTTGGAGGTTTGTTAACACAGTGTCCAATGAAGGGCCAGATGTATACAAAATGGTGTCGTCTGCGTAGGAGGTGGATCTGAGAGTCACCAGCAGCAAGAGCGACGTCATTGATATACACAGAGAAAAGAGTTGGCCCAAGAATTGAACCCTGTGGCACCCCCCATAGAGACTGCCATAGGTCCAGACAACAGGCCCTCCGATTTGACACATTGAACTCTATCTGAGAAGTAGTTGGTGAACCAGGCGAGGCAGTCATTTGAGAAACCAAGGCTATTTAGTCTGCCAATAAGAATGCGGTGGTTGACAGAGTCGAAAGCCTTGGCCAGGTCAATGAAAACGGCTGCACAGTACTGTCTATTATCGATCGCGTTATAATATCGTTTAGGACCTTGAGCGTGGCTGAAGTGCACCCATGACCAGCTCGGAAACCGGATTGCATAGCGGAGAAGGTACGGTGGGATTTGAAATGGTCGGTGATCTGTTTGTTGACTTGGCTTTCAAAAACTTTTTGAAAGGCAGGGCAGGATGGATATGGGTCTGTAACAGTTTGGGTCTAGAGTGTCACCCCCCTTTGAAGAGGGGGATGACCGCGGCAGCTTTCCAGTCTCTGGGGATCTCAGACGTTACGAAAGAGAGGTTGAACAGGCTAGTAATAGGGGTTGCGACAATTTCGCGGCTAGTTTTAGAAAGAAAAGGGTCCAGATTGTCTAGCCCAGATGATTTGTAGGGGTCCAGATTTTGCAGCTCTTTTAGAACATCAGCTGTCTGGATTTGTGTGAAGGAGAAGCGGGGGGCATGGGCAAGTTGCAGTGGAGGGTGCAGAGCTGGTGGCCGGGGTAGTGGTAGCCAGGTGGAAAGCATGGCCAGCCGTAGCAAAATGCTTGTTGAAATTCTCGATTATTGTAGATTTATCGGTGGTGATAGTGTTTCCTAGCCTCAGTGCAGTGGGCAGCTGGGAGGAAGTGCTCTTATTTTCCATGGACTTTTTACAGTGTCCCAAAACTTTTGGAGTTAGTGCTACAGGATGCAAATTTCTGTTTGAAAAAGTTAGCCTTTGCTTTCCTAACTGCTTGTGTATATTGGTTCCTAACTTCCCTGAAAAGTTGCATATCGCGGGGGGCTATTTGATGCTAATGCAGTACGCCACAGGATGTTTTTGTGCTGGTCAAGGACAGTCAAGTCTGAGGAGAACCAGGGGCTATATCTGTTCTTAGTTCTGTATTTTTTGAATGGGGCATGTCTATTTAAGATTGAGAGGAAATTACTTTTAAAGAACAACCAGGCATCCTCTACTGACGGAATGAGATCTATATCCATCCAGGATACCTGGGCCAGGTCAATTAGGAAGGCCTGCTCGCTGAAGTGTTTTTGGGAGCGTTTGACAGTGATGAGGGTGGTCGTTTGACCGCGGACCCGTACGGACGCAGGCAATAAGGCAGTGATCGCTGAGATCCTGGTTGAAGACAGCTGAGGTGTATTTAGAGGGTAAGTTAGTCAGGATGATATCTATGAGGGTACCCATGTTTACGGATTTAGGGTTGTACCTAGTAGGTTCGTTGATAATTTGTGTGAGATTGAGGGCATCTAGTTTGGATTGTAGGATGGCCGGGGTGTTAAGCATATCCCAATTTAGGTCACCAAGCAGTACGAACTCTGAGGATAGATGGGGGCAATCAATTCTACATATGGTGTCCAGGGCACAGCTGGGGGCTGAGGGGGTCTGTAGCAAGCGGCAACAGTGAGAGATTTATTTCTGGAAAGGTGGATTTTTAGAAGTAGAAGCTCAAACTGTTTGGGCACAGACCTGGATAGTATGATGGAGCTCTGCAGGCTATCTCTACAGTAGATGCAACTCCACCCCCTTTGGCAGTTCTATCTAGACGGAAAATGTTATAGTTGGGGATGGAAATTTCAGAATTTTGGTGGCCTTCCTAAGCCAGGATTCCGACACTGCTAGAACATCAGGGTTGGCTGAGTGTAGCAACGCAGTGAATAACTCAAACTTAGGAAGGAGGCTTCTGATATTTATGTGCAGAAAACCAAGACTTTTACGGTTACAGAAGTCAACAAATGATAGCTCCTGGGGAGTAGGAGTGATACTGGGGGGCTGCAGGGCCTGGGTTAGCCTCTACATCACCAGAGGAACAGAGGAGGACTAGAATAAGGATACGACTAAAAGGCTTTAAGAACTGGTCTTCTAGTGCGTTGGGTACATAGAATAAAGGGGGCAGTTCTCCGGGCGTTGTAGAAAAGATTCAGGGCATTATGTACAGAAAAGGATATGGAAGGATATGAGTACAGTTCAGGTAACCTAAGCGTTGGGTAACAATGAAAGAGATAGCGTCATTGGAGGCATCGATGGAGCCGGTCTCGGCGTGTATGGGGGGAGGAACAAAGGAACTATATGAGGCAGTTTGAGAGGGACTAGGGGTTCTACAGTGAAATTGTATAATAATAATTAACCCAAACAGCAATAGGCAAGGCATAATTGACATGGGAGAGAGGCATAAAGCAGTCACAGGTGTTATTAGAGAGAGCTAAGACACAACTGGAAATAGCGATAACGTTTGGGCTAAGACTAAACAGAATAAACAGGACAGGGTACCGTGTAAAGGAACAGTCCAGCAGGCATCAGCTGTGCAGCTGAGTGATCATAAGGTCCAGTGAACAGCAATATGTGAGTCATGACAATGAAAGAAAATGCAAATTAATTACTTAAAAATTATACAATGTGATTTTCTGGATTTTTGTTTTAGATTCCGTCTCTCACAGTTGAAGTGTACCTATGATCAAAATTACAGACCTCTACATGCTTTGTAAGTAGGAAAACCTGCAAAATTGGCAGTGTATCAAATACTTGTTCTCCCCACTGTAGATTATGGTAATTCATCATCACTTTATGTAAATACGTTTTTTTATATATATATATATATTATTTTTTTATATATACATACATACACATACATATACATATATATATATATATACATATATCACATATATATATACACACACATATATACACACATACATACATACATACATTCACATACATATGCTTAAAAAAAATATATATATATACTCCCCTTTATTACTTTCCAACCCCACCACCCTTTCCTACTTGGGGTAAACTAGTGAACAACAATGCTTAGGCCTCTACTTCCAGCTTATACCTACTATCTACATTTTATGGACACAGTCAATTTTACAATAATTATATTTTGTTTGTTTTTTCTCCTGAACTTCTTCTACTCTCAACCTCTCCGATCGTTTTCATGATGTCCATCCGGTTTGCTTCTATATGCCATATCTTTCTAACTGTGCTCTTTCACAAAAGCTCCAAACATACAACCTATATACTTATTATGGACACAGTATGCTTACATTATTAGTTATCTTGTTATTATTTTTTGTTAGTTGTTATTAGTCCCATCCTTCAATTCCATTCAACACCTCCCATCTATCTTTTAACACCATCCATATAGGATTTCTATTTGCCGTATATATTTCAACTGTACTGTGATGTCTTACAAAAGTTCTGAACCTTTCTATTCTCATTGTTTCTACAGATTGTGAATGGAAAAAAAAATGTGTTGCTAAAAGTATTATTGTGTTATTGATCGATTGACTAGGACTTTTCAGATCACCCAGTAATGCTATCTGCAAGGTTAGCTCCAGGTAAATATTGCAATCCTTTAGCCATTCCTGGACCTGTGTCCAAAAACAAGCTACAAATGGACAGTACCAAAACAAATGATCTAATGATTCTGTCTCTTCGCAGCAAAATCTGCAGAGCTGGGAAGATTGTGCTAGGAAGATTGTATTATTTTTTGTCAATTAGTATATTTGAGTTTAACAACAATATTTGTTGCATTATTTGTTCTGTCGTTTCTGGAGGATTAAATTGAAATTGCAACCAACTTTCTATGGCTTGTTTTAGAAATAGTGATATTTGGGAGATGGTTTCCTTTTCAAATAACTGAAAGTGAGAGGTTGTAATCTGAATAAAGGGAAAAAAGGCCATTCTTGAACATTGGGTGAGACAATCAGTACTAATTTGCTAGAGAACCAGTTCGGATTTAAGTATAACTTTTGTATGACTGAAGCTTTTAGTGATAGGTCAAATGCTTTAATATTTAATCCTTTCTGTCCTCCGAATTCATATTCATTATATAAATAGGTCTGTTTAATTTTGTCTGGCTTGCCGTCCAAATAAAATGGAATATTTTTTTTCTCATATAATTTAAAAAACTGTTCAGCTAGGCATAGGCAAGACCATAAGCAAATAGGTAAACTGGGATAATACTAAAGAGTTAATCAGGGTGATTTTTCCACAAATTGACAGGTATTTACCTTTCCATGGTAGCAAGATCTTGTCTATTTTTGCTAAATTTCTATTAAAATGTATTGAAGTGAGATCATTTATTTCCTTTGGGATATGTATTCCGAGTATATCCACATCACCATCAGACCATTTTATGGTAAACTACATGGTAATGTAAAAATTGTATTTTTTAGTGATCCAATACGTAATATAGTAAATTTGTCATAATTTTGTTGTAATCCAGAGAGGTTAGCAAATGTATCTAGATCCTCTATGAGGCTGTGGAGGGATTCTAGTTGTGGATTTAAAAGAAAACATGAATCATCAGTGTACAATGACACCTTTGTTTTTAAGCCCTGGATTTCTAAGCCCCTGATATTATTGTTGGATCTGATTTTAATAGCTAACATCTCGATGGCCACAATAAATAGATATGCCGATAGTGGACAACCTTGTTCACTCCTCTTGACAGTTTAAAACACTCTGAGAAATAGCCATTATTTACTATTTTACACCTAGGGTTACTATACATGATTTTGACCCCTTTTATAAGAGATTCTCCTAAATTGAAATGCTCCAGGCATTTATATATAATCCCCAGTCGTACTTTATCAAATGCCTTTTCGAAGTCTGCTATGAATAGCAGGCCTGGTTTCCCAGATTTTACATAGTGTTCTATGTATTTCTGTTTTTAATTTGTAATACATTTTACAACAATTTCTAAAAGCCTGTTTTCACTTTGTCATTATAGGGAATTGTGTGTAGATTGCTGAATATTTTTTATTTAATTAGCAACATACTTCAGTAGTAAATATATCTTTCATGAGGGACTTAGTACCTGTCACCCATAGTAGTAGAGTTGCTACTTGTATGAGGAGCGTGATCATGTTGATGGTTCTGGAGAGAAGTGTCACATGGACAAGGAGAAAGGGTTTTCAGATAGTCAGAGATGTGTTGTCAGCTAGTGGGGAGTGTCAAATGTATACTGCATCCCAAATGGCACCCTATTCCCTTTATAGTGCACTACTTTAGACCAGAGTCCATAGGGGTGAGAGGAAATAAGTCAATAGAGACGGTGAGCTGAACTGAGCTGCCGGAGGGAAGGAAATGACATCACTTTGACGTCAGATTTTATGTTGATATTCAAGCAGATACCTTGTTCACCTACAGGTCTCCTGTTCAACTTAAAGGTGTATTGTGGAACATACCCGTATCTACATCATTGAAAGTATTTGTATTTTTTAATCTTTAGAGTGTACCTATGTTTTAGATTCTGCAGTAATCACACTACCAAATAGGCTGTAATTTGAAGAAATACCTCAACCGTTTCTTCAAAGCAACAACATCAACCACATTATTTGGTATAGAGGTTTGATATCAACTTCCTCCATGTGCTCAGACATCTACAGCGGTGGATAGCAGGTCTGCTGGGTGTTGATGTACACTGCAGTTGGGGACATATAGTTAAATGATCAGAAGGGGTTTTGAGAAGAGAGAAGGGTATCTACATCACTGCACTGTCTTCAGGTCAGAACAGTAATACACACTGCACTGTCTTCAGGTCAGAACAGTAATACACTGCACTGTCTTCAGGTCAGAACAGTAACACACTGCACTGTCTTCAGGTCAGAACAGTAACACACTGCACTGTCTTCAGGTCAGAACAGTAATACACTGCACTGTTTTCAGGTCAGAACAGTAATAAACTGCACTGTCTTCTCGGCATCCGACCGTAAGGCGCTACAGAGGGTAGTGCGTACGGCCCAGTACATCACTGGGGCCAAGCTTCCTGCCATCCAGGACCTCTATACCAGGCGGTGTCAGAGGAAGGCCCACAAAATGGTCAAAGACTCCAGTCACCCAAGTCATAAACTGTTCTCTCTTCTACCGCACGGCAAGCGGTACCGGAGCGCCAAGTCTAGGACCAAAAAGGCTCCTTAACAACTTCACCCCCAAGCCATAAGACTGGTGAACAATTAATCAAATGGCCACCCAGAGTATTTACATTGACTCTCGCTGTTTATTATCTATGCATAATCACTAAACCCCTATCTACATGTGCAAATTACCTCGACTAACCTGTACCCCCCAACATTGACTCGGTACCGGTACCCCCCTGTATATGGCCTCCGTTATTGTTATTTTACTGTGTTACTTTTATTAAATGTTTTACTTTTGTTTAATTATTTTCTTAACTCTATTTCTTGAACTGCAATGTTGGTTAAGGGCCTGTAGGTAAGCATGTCACGGTAAGGTCTACACCTGTTGTATTCGGCGCATGTGACAAATACAATTTCATTTCATTTCATTTGATTGGCACAAAGTCAAAAAGAGAGGGGGCTGGGGAGAGAGAGAGAGGGGAGCGAGAGAGACGGGGGGTGGGGTGAGAGAGAGACAGAGAGACGGGGGTGGGGGAGAGATAGAGTTAGAGAGAGGAGAGAGACGGGGTGGGGGAGAGAGAGAGAGAGAGAGAGAGAGAGAGAGAGAGAGAGAGTGGGTATGAGGGAGAGAGAGAGAGAGAGAGAGAGAGGGAGAGAGAGTGGAGAGAGAGAGAGGGGGTGGGGAAAGAGAGAGAGTTAGAGAGAGAGACGGGGGTGGTGGGGGAGAGAGAGAGAGACAGAGAGAGAGACGGGGGTGGGGGAAGAGAGAGAGAGA
This sequence comes from Coregonus clupeaformis, assembly GCF_020615455.1. Taxonomy (NCBI): domain Eukaryota; kingdom Metazoa; phylum Chordata; class Actinopteri; order Salmoniformes; family Salmonidae; genus Coregonus; species Coregonus clupeaformis. Next base: position 1,557,658 of record NC_059220.1, read on the forward strand.
GAGAGAGAGAGAGAGAGACGGGGTGGGTATGAGAGAGAGAGGGGGGAGAGTAGTCATGTGAATCACATCTATGCAGGGGAGGAGTAATGGAATATGACATTGTAACGTTGCATAATTGATGTTAATGAGTGTTGACACTAAACTGTAATACCAGTGTACTGTACTAGGACTGATATCACCTTGCTTATGTCATAATCCATCTGTGTTTATTCACTGGCACTGAATCAAAGTCACACCTCAGATGCAGGTGTTCTGAACAGTGTGCTAATACTACTATCAGATAGGGTTTATGTAGAGGAGAGAAGGTACTCTACATCACTGTGTTGGCTGGCTGCACAGTAATAAACTGCACTGTCTTCAGGTCCTCTCAGACTCAGGAGATGAAGATGAGCCTCTTTCCTACCATCTCCACTCACATTGAAGTGCTTTTCAAGTGATGACTCCAAGGTTATTGACTGGACATATACATAACCAATGAGTTTCATAGCAGTGTCTCCTGCTGACTGTTGGTACCATAGTATCATTTGGTAGTTAGGAACAGTATGGCTACAGGTGAGTTGAACGTTTCTTCCAGGTCCTTCTATTAGTGCAACAGGGCTCTGATTAACCATGCTACTAAATGACTCTCCTGTGGAGAGAGAGAGAGAGAGAGAGAGAGATAAGAGTGAGAGAGAAGGAGCGAGAGAGAGAGAGAGAGAGAGAGAGAGAGAGAGAGAGAGAGAGAGAGAGAGAGAGAGAGGAGAGAGGGAGATGAAGAAGTCGAGAGAGAGAGGATATTTCATTCAGTTTGATGACATTCGTAGATTTGTTAGGCTTCTCATCGTAAGTGATTTAATACCTGTCACCCAGAGTGGTAGAGCTGCCAGGTGAATCAGAACTCTGAACATGATGATGAAGGAGAAGATGATGATGATGAAGATGCTGAGGAAGACGATGATGATGAGGAAGCCTCAGTGGAGGAGTGATATGAGTGTCTCCTGGATGAAGCTCTGAGGTGAAAGGAGAGGGGCTGATGTTGTAGTATCCTGTTTCCTTTAGGGTGGTGGATAGTGAGAGTGTTAGAGGGAGTGTCAGGAAGCCTGTACTGTAAAGCTTGCTCATAGGACCTCACTGTGAACATGACTGATTACATGATCATGACAATGAAACCATCAGACATTAGAAGAACTAGTGTTAGAGGTCCCCCTACAGTACGTGATGAGACCATCTCTTTACATATTATATTCCATCCTATTGAAACTCTGGGGTTTTTGTGCAGCTGTGCTTGTCGTCTGTATCACTGTGTTCATCACACGGCACAGAAGTACATGCCGCTGTCTCCTGCCTCCACCTTCTTCACTGTGAAAGATCCAGTCTCAGCTGCAGTCTTAACAGTTGGATATTTGTCTTCACCGAAGCTCCATAGTCTGGTTTGCTATTGCACTCTTGTGAAGACTACCTGCTTCATTCCCTCTCCTGGACGCTGTCTATACCAGTACATCTGGTTGTAGCCAGCTCCCTTAGTGTGACTGCAGTTCATCTGAGCATCACTGTCTTTCAGTCTCCAGAGTATGGTGGGTGTCTGAGTGACTTCACTCCCCTCAACAAGACCTGTAAGGATACAGTGAGAACGAAATCAATAGAGTTAGATACAGTTAGACCTGAATACAGCAAGACTCAGGTGAAGTGAACGTATGCTTGGAAACATCAATATCTATAACTATAGAAGGCCGTCATTATAAATAAGTATTTAGTTCTTAACTTTCCTGGTTAAATAAATGAACCATTATGAAACTGTACCTGCAGCAGAGAGCACTAAGACAGTAACAGTGAAGAGAAATGTGAACATGTTTGATCACGTTATATGTGAGAGTGCTGGAAAGAGTCTGGTATCAATGTACAGAATAAAAGAGGAGTGTCACATAGATGAATAGATGACAATCAGTAGACCACGGCAGGTTTCACCATATTGAACATGTCAGTGAAGTGGGAGGGACACTCCCAATTTATGAATTATGAAGCCTTTATGTGTGTGATGAGGTTTGAATGGCGCAGGAGGTAAAACACCGAAATCCAGAGTTTATTCAGTGTACACGAATAAAGCGCAGCAAGCACAAAACGAAACTAGCACAAGGAAAATCCACCTTGGCTACATACGAAAGAAAGAGTAGCTCAACCGAGCTACCCACTCTCTCAATGAACAATCACTCACAAAGGACAAAGAGAACACTAGACTAATGAGGGAATGAGTACCAGGTGTGTGTGATTGACAAGACCACGACAAGACAAGACAAATGGAGTGATGATAAATGGAGCGGTAGTGGCCAGTAAGCCGGTGACGACGACGCGAAACCTGCCCGAGCAAGGAGGAGGGGGCAGCCTTCGGCTGAATTCCGTGACAATGTGCTCAAAATAAGTCTGTTGCTAACGAATCGCTAACTTTCAGAGAAATGGAACTACCACATTAGTCACAATATCTTCACATCACCCCGCTGACCACGATAACTAGTCTTCTACAGTCCACCAAAAAGCTAGTTACCTTTGTCGTGTATTAGGATTATGCCTTTGTTAAATGTTTTTATGATCTTAGTTCAAATGTAGCCGTTTGGAGGGTGACGCCCCAGGGGAGACTGGTGATTGGCCAGAAGAGGGAGCAACCCATCTTTTGCATTGTTTATAAGTAGGGGCTAGACAAAGAGAGGGCAGAGCGTCCATTGCAATCTGAGACGTCGCTCTCCGGGTGGTCACGACATCTGTCACTTATGCTGTAAACGTGTGATATTAATAAAAGCCTCTAATCACGGTGCAGCCTAAGCGGACTCCTTGTTGACAGCAATAGCCACCAACAACAGACACGACAGAATGGGGGCTCGATCCGGGATTTCTGATTGCATCGTTCTTGATGCCCTTCCTGAGTCGCGAGTTGACTACTGCCCAAGCCAGCTTTAAAGGTGAGATTACTCTACAAAATTTGGGCATTAGTTATTCCGCTGATTCATGAGAGGTCATTGAAGGTGTACAGTTAAAAGTACTTGGAGTCGTTGTTGATGTGGCGCGCTATTGTGGTCGATTGGGGAGTCTGTAATAATATTCTAAAAATGTAATTCCATTGGTAAACGGCAGATAATTGGAATTTTAGAGCATAAAACGGTAGGAATTAAGTATTGAAGGTGTACAATTAAGGCAGATATGCGCATACATTAGAGCACTGTACCGCTTAAGACCCCGGAGTGGGCCATTTAGAATGGGCCGAAAAGCCGCTAGCACTATAGAATGTGCAAGTCGGTGTGTTTTTTAAAGGAAAACTCGGGCTTGATGAAATGTATCTGATTGTGATTATTGCTCGACTTTCGTCCGACGGGGGGTCTGCTTGGGTCTAATTTCTCGGTGAATTGTCGTTAAGTCCACGGTAGCACAAAACGGTAGGGAAATAGACAAAAAGGAATAAGGGCAGTGCAGGATGCTTATTTGTGTGTGGTAGGCCACAGTTAGCTAAAGGCTAAGGCTAATGTTAATGCTAAATGCTGGAGTGTGGGTCATGCCACATTATACATAGCGGCTAATGCTAAATGCTAAGGCTAAATGCTAATTGTGTTGCGTGCTACATGCTAACGTGTCCTTAGAGGGCCATTGCGATGGATTAAAGCCTCTTAAACTTGTTTGTGTGTGGGTGGAATTCAGAGTTCTACGCAAATGTGAGCTCTGTTACGTGTAATTGTTCGATTATAAGGTATAAAATAGTGAAGCTGTAGCGTAATGCTATCGTTCTATTGTCTGGGAATCGTATCATTGAATGCATTTGCGCATGCGTTTAATTTTGCGACACTACACTGCAGAAAGGGGGAGTTTATGGCACGAGATTAGGACACGTTTTGTTTTACGGCACTAAACTACAACACGAGGGTATAGTAAAACTACAACACGGGATTGTGGGTAACGTGTCATATTTCTGTGTGGCTTGCGTGTCGCAGGGGGAGACAGAGAAACACAGACGAGAGAACAAAGAGGAAAGATTTGACAATGAATTAGATCTTCTAGTTGTTACATCGGCGGATAGTTAAAGATGAAACTTGTTTTGTGACCTATTGAATTTATAAATTAGATATATGAGGACGAATTATAATAAATTAAATTAAATGACGATTAAAATAAATAAAAATTAAATAAAAATGTTATTGATCTATTTATGAATTAAATCTTAAAGCGAATGTGAACGAAGGAATGTTGAATATGGTTGAAATAGCTCAGTGATTGCAGTAACTACTAAAATCTTTTTCTGTGTCTCTGTTTTTGTCATATGAGAGGCGATAGGACGAGACGACAGGAGAGAGAGAGAGAAGGAGAGGGGTGCTGACGTAGCGTCACGTGACGCGGCAGAGATCGCAGATATCAGGCTAGTCTTACAAAATCTTCCCCTACAGGATATTTGATGTTATGACAATTTCACAGAGGCTTGGCAACAGACTGATCATTTGAATAAAATTTGCATTTTGGAGGCTCTGTGCATCACTGGGGTTGATTGGAATTGTGTTGGGAATCAAGGACTGACATTATTCTGTAAATTTAAGATAATTAGGTGCTGATAGAGCAAGGGGGTTATGGGAATTGTAGTAATGGTAGGGTTACATGCTTTGTTTATGGGTATTGTAGTCTGAAGTTGACTACTTGCATTTGATGGGTTGTGGTAAGATAGCCACCACTAATTGATAAATTGGTGACATAGGATGTAGAAATAAAAAATTGGTTTTAATTATTCATAATTTTTTTAATGATTTTTTAATTGATTTTTTATTTTAATTAGAAATGTTTTTTGGATAAAAAAATTAATTTAATTTTTTCATATTCATATTTTGGTTGATTGATTTATTTAAAAAATAATTAAAGGGGGGAAGCCATAGGCTATATAGTCTAAAATAAAATAATTCACGATAAAGGAATATAAAAGGGTTGTTACAATGGGGAGAAAATGACATCAAGGCTATAAAAGTCATTACACCGATTGATATAGTACAAAATAGTAACCCTTTAACTAAAGTATTGCTAGGTTATCCGGCAAATGAAACAAAAGTTGCCCTTCATTCTCAAACAAAAACTGATAAAAGATTCCAGCGATAAGATAAACAAAGGTATAGAGAAGGTGACAGAAAAACTAATGGCAGAAGTTAGTACACCTTTCTCACATACGGATTCAGCAAAAAGACACCCACCTTACGAGAAGGAAGTAGAGCTTAGGGATGTTTATCCTCAGCTTCCAGTGATCATCCAGCAGGGTGATTGTTGCATCGGAGAGGAAGATGAACGAATAATAGATAGAGGACAAGCAGAAACGACAATGAAGATGAATCCAAAACTCCAGAAGGAAGAAAATGAGATGTCTGAAAGAGAAGAGTGAGGTTAAGGAAGATGGAACTTGAAGAAGATGATGAAGATGAAGATCAGAGTGATTGAGAAGAGATCATGGGTGGATATGACTCTGTGATCAGAAGGAAGTTGGCAAGAGAGGAAAGAAGGATACTAGAGATGTGATCTCTGATGGAAGTTGAAGGAAGAAGGATACAAGAGATTCGAGTTCAGATGAAGACAGCGATAAAGAGGAGACTAGAGGTGCTGTGTATTCAAAAGGAGTTTATCCTACAAGGACTGGCACAGAAGAAGAGTAAGAAGATGATGGAAGATGATATTTCGAGGACAGAACTTAGAATATAAGCTTTTGAAGAATCCTGATATGTCAACAGCAAGAAAGAATAGGATCAAGAAACTCTCAGAAAACTCAATCATACAACTGGTGGAGAAGAGAAGCTTTGGTTATGAAGAATCAGAGTGAACCAAATCAACAATCACTGTTACAGTTTCAACTGAACAAGATCAAATGCAATTGTACCAGCCACCAAGGGGGGTACCAGGTGTTTCATATCCACAGCCAGTTTCTGGACAGACACAGAATTGGAGAGGAAGAGGACGAGAAGGCTTAGAAGGAGGAGGAAGATTTCAGCTACACTTCCAGCAACTTCCAGAAGACTGTTATAATTATGGACAGATTGGTCACTTTACCTGTGAGTGCAATGGGCCAGGAGGAAACAACAGAGAACATTTTTAAGGAAGATAAAGGGGCAAGTGAAGATCACCTGTTCTCCAGGTGAACCCTAAGGATTCTAGAGGTGCCTAGAAGATCCGAAGGGGGGTGTCAGCTGATAGCATCGATTAGAGGAGAAGAAGAAAATATCCAACAATTGATAAAAACAGGACTATGAGAAGTGATAGTGAATAGTGGAAAAGCTTTATCTGTGTTCAGCTAAAGAGGTTAAACATCTCACTATGTAAAATTAACTAATTAGGATAGGGATTTGAGGTAGTAAAACAGCTAATTACTCTTAAGGAACCAATTGAGCTCTGCTATAAAAATCAAAGAGAAATTAAAATAGACAATACTAATATTAGAACATATACCTATTGCAGTGTTGGGAAGAGATGCATGGTGTAAATTGAACTGTACAATAGGATGTACACTAAACGGCTGTCTGGTAGAAGATGTAAAAAAAAGTAGGGTTTTTGGGAATCATATTGGCTTAAAAAGATAATATCATAGGAAGGATGATAATCTATTAGACTGCCTATTAGACAATCTGTCTGAAAAATAAAGTTAAAAGGGTGACTGTTATTCTGGGTTACATTCTTACACCAAGAGATTTCAGGCTAGGGCTAAAAGGTGTTTAGTCGTTTGCCAAGTCTGTGTGTAAAGAAGTCAGAAGCAGGTGGGGACTTTCCCAATCACATATCCTAAAAATTGGGTGGTAAAGGGATTTTGTGAATAAATCAGTGGAAACGGTTTTTAAAGGTTAGGAGAAAAGATTAGATTAAAATAAGTTAGGAGAACTAGGTTGAAGGAACTCTAAGACAGTAAGCTAAGTTTCAAAGTTAGTAGTAAGAGAGAGAGAACAGTGGTGAAGGACATTTTAGAGTTTAGTGGGAAGATATGGTAGGAGTTTAGATCTGTTAGGAGCAGATGCATTGAGAAAGTATGTGTTGCTGAATAATAAGAGAAGATTGAGGGTGATTGAGTATCTATATTTACAGTTCCAGCAGGGAGATCAAGGTAATTGTAGGGGTATTTTTATAATCAAAAGTTTGAAAGTCAGGGATTAGAGGTAGGACTGAGAGTTGGAAAAAGTGACACTAGTGGTGATAGATGGAAGTACAAGTAAAGAGTTCAAAGCTTTGGGGAAAATGGATGAAGTAACTAAGGACATTAACACTTCAGTCTATTAAAACAACAGTGAGAAGCAATTTAACTCTTTCAACATTGATAGTTATTAAAGCCATAAATATATCGCATTTGATTATAAGGGAACCAATAGCTCCAGCACCAATTTTAGGGGGAAAAATACTTATTAGGGTTAGGATGGGGACGTTCCTCCCACATGGAGAGATAATTATGGAGAATAAGTATTGTTATCAGGACCAGGATAGTAACGCTTATGATGGAAGTATCTGTTGAATTCACCGTCACCAAAGGAGTTCAGGAAGAATATGTTACAGTAGTCACTCCAACAGTAAATAATACACAGAGTATATTGGTAACTTTCCCACTAGAAATAATTAAGGTTAATACATCAGCTAAATCAACTACTTTAATGGTAACTTTGGAAAGGGATTAATGATACGATGGCAATAGCAAATGTAGGAAGTATGACACCGACAACAACTTTTCTGAAATTAAAGGGGGTAGCAAGAAGGACTCAGGGGTTTATGGTATGAATTGGAGAGTGCTGTCAATGATAGTACGAATAGGGTTAAAATAGGAGAGCAGATAGTAGTAGAGAGTCAATATAGATTCATCTGAAATAGGGAAGAGTACTATCATGGAGGTACAGGATGAGGTCTTTGATTTTAATGACAGACAAGGAGAGGTATCTGCAGTACCGCTCGTTAGGGAAGAGAGAAACTAAATGCATGTAGTTTGATTCTTCTGTTGTGAAAATTAGAGATAGATGGCCAGGTAGGAATCTTTGGTTCCAGCGGTTAACTCATTCTGTAAGATCAGTGAGGAATCTTGAGGGTCCATGTCTGTTGAGAATTCCAGACAAACATGTTAGAGACGGTCGCTCGACCTCTATCAAGTGTGTGTCAGTCTTATGCGTTGTCAGGGCTGTTGTATCAGCAACAACAATCAGTAACAGATAAAATAATGTCGTTGTCAAAACATTTGTTTAAGCCTAGGTTTAGGTGTTCTTGGTTAAATGAATTACCCTATGGGAATTTGTTGGATGGTAAGGAAAGTCGGGTAACAGCGAACCCTGAAGCATTTGAGGTGAAAGCAGTGAGGGCAAAAAATTGTTTTTGTTCTAATAAAACATATGATGTAAAGGGTATGTTCATGGGAATATCAGATTGTGATGATTATATGATGACTTTGGATAAGCATGAACATAAGATTAGAGATGACAAATATAAGGTAACTTTTTATGTACCAGTTAGTAAGAAAAGCAGGACTTTGATGGTTAAAAGATTAGCTTTTGCCTGACAATGTGACTATGGGGAATTTTAGAGATATTTGGAGGGTTTGTGGTGATGAAATATATATTCTTACCCTATGGATGGACAGGATGTTGTTACATGTCAACGTTGAAGCTTCCATATGAGGTTTTACCATTAAAAGAGGGGTAGCACCGGACACAGATAAATCTGAAGCTAGGTTTGAAATTGGGTGAAAAGAGACATGGCGGCATGTCATAGTCTTCAAGCCTATCATTGAAGGATAAATCTAAGGGAGAAGGGGGGACTTTTTCCATGGTATGGTGTAACATTTGGGAAGATGATATTGATAATGTTAGTTATACTTTGAGTCCAGATAGTTCAGATATTATCACTAGGGTTATATATGCATTGAAGAATATAAGGGATGCATTTGGTAGATCTGAAGGAGCGGAAGTCAGCGAAGACTTGGTTGCAAGATCAGGTAGGCCCAGTAGGGGCAGTGATGGTTCAGATTTTAGTTGCAGCTTTGATAGCACTGTGTGGGAGGTTTGTAATTTGTTACTGACCTTTGAGAAAGCTATGATATTGAGATAGGTTGGAGAGTGATGCCTGGAGACAACACTCAGATGCCGTTGTTGACTGTTCCTGATCTGGATGAAGATGGATAAGTGGAACTGAATGGATAAATATCATTTTTGATGTTTTGATCATTTTTCAATTTTTTTTCAATATTAGTGTGATTTTAGTATGATTTTATGAATCAAAGGGGGGAAGTGGGTTAATGTGATTCATACATCATTTATATATCATTTCTATATTCTTAGTTGATATTGATGTTCAATTTGAAAGTGTTGTTTTGCAAAAGATACTGTTTGGTCTTTTCTATTCTTCCAGAAGCATTTGGGGGAACATGTAGAGATTGAAATACTCAAACAAGGACAATATGAAGGGACAATGACTGGAGGAGATGAAACAAGAAAGGTGTGGAGAGATTCCGATTCCATCATCAACAATGCATTGGAAGAGGAGACTACGGGGAGATGAAGTGTAGTGGACTACATTCCAGTGTCTGCAATGACATATTTCATGTGTAATACATAATTTGTGTCATACTCTTACGTATTAATTTTTGTAGAATGACATTTGATGTTATTGAATACATGTGAGGATCTTAGATGTTTTTGTTTATTTCGTTGATGCTTAGGGACAGGGAGTCTAGGCAGGGAGAGGTCCACTATAGGGTCCAATGGGTTGACCAGCCTTAGAGTGGATATTTTTTGGATAGGATTTTGTTTGCAGGGGCTTACATGTGTATTTAATTGCATCATAGTTTCAAATGCATTTGCATTGTTTATGAGTTTATCTGGAGTACCGAGGTGGTTGCCTGGGGCAGAGGGACCGTGAGAGAATTTTACTGTCTTGATTGATGGATGGATTTGGAACGAAGGTTGCCAGACAGTTTTTCGCTCTTACACTCCATAAAGATTGTTCACATTTCATAGTAATGTATTCACACTTCATAAACAGGTATTCATATTTCATAGAAAGGTATTTACACTCTAGAGAATAATGTTTTTGGTTTAATGTTAAAGATACTCAATAAGATAAATTGTTACTTGTCATAATCCTATTCTGTTTGTTTTCGAGACTTTTAGTTCGTCTCGAAGGGGGGAAATGTCGTGTATTAGGATTATGCCTTTGTTAAATGTTTTTATGATCTTAGTTCAAATGTAGCCGTTTGGAGGTGACGCCCCAGGGGAGACTGGTGATTGGCCAGAAGAGGGAGCACCCATCTTTTTGCATTGTTTATAAGTAGGGGCTAGACCAAGAGAGGGCAGAGCGGCCATTGCAATCTGAGGCGTCGCTCTCCGGGTGGTCATGACATCTGTCACTTATGCTGTAAACGTGTGATATTAATAAAAGCCTCTAATCACAGTGCAGCCTAAGCGGACTCCTTGTTGACAGCAATAGCCACCAACAACAGACACGACACCTTAGTTAGCTTTTTGCTTACCAGCTCAAATGAAAACGCAAGGTTGATGTATTGTTTTGCTCCAGGTAGCAACCATTTCTCTTCAGAGGGAAGGTGCTCGTTTTATTGGTTCCGACCGATAAAACTGGGTTTTTGTTGTATTACATCAACACTGGGGGTTTAGTGCAGCTGTACTTGTTATATTATATCAACACTGGGGGTTTAGTGCAGCTTTACTTGTTATATTATATAAACACTGGGGGTTTAGTGCAGCTGTACTTGTTATATTATATCAACACTGGGGGTTTAGTGCAGCTGTACTTGTTATATTATATCAACACTGGGGGTTTAGTGCAGCTGTACTTGTTATATTATATCAACACTGGGAGTTTAGGTGCAGCTGTACTTGTTATATTATATCAACACTGGGGGTTTAGTGCAGCTGTACTTGTTATATTATATCAACACTGGGGGTTTTAGTGCAGCTGTACTTGTTATATTATATCAACACTGGGGGTTTTAGTGCAGCTGTACTTGTTATATTATATCAACACTGGGGGTTTAGTGCAGCTGTACTTGTTATATTATATCAACACTGGGGTTTAGTGCAGCTGTACTTGTTATATTATATCAACACTGGGGGTTTAGTGCAGCTGTACTTGTTATATTATATCAACTCTGGGGGTTTAGTACAGCTGTAGTATATATTATATCAACACTGGGGGGTTTAGTGCAGCTGTACTTGTTATATTATATCAACACTGGGGGGTTTAGTGCAGCTGTACTTGTTATATTATATCAACACTGGGGGTTTAGTGCAGCTTTACTTGTTATATTATATAAACACTGGGGGTTTAGTGCAGCTGTACTTGTTATATTATATCAACACTGGGGGTTTTAGTGCAGCTGTACTTGTTATATTATATCAACACTGGGGGGTTTAGTGCAGCTGTACTTGTTATATTATATCAACACTGGGGGTTTAGTGCAGCTGTACTTGTTATATTATATCAACACAAGGGTTTAGTGCAGCTGTACTTGTTATATTATATCAACACTGGGGGTTTAGTGCAGCTGTACTTGTTATATTATATCAACACTGGGGGTTTAGTGCAGCTGTACTTGTTATATTATATCAACACTGGGGGTTTAGTGCAGCTGTACTTGTTATATTATATCAACACTGGGGGTTTTAGTGCAGCTGTACTTGTTATATTATATCAACACTGGGGGTTTAGTGCAGCTGTACTTGTTATATTATATCAACTCTGAGGGGTTTAGTACAGCTGTACTTGTTATATTATATCAACACTGGGGGTTTAGTGCAGCTGTACTTGTTATATTATATCAACACTGGGGGTTTAGTGCAGCTGTACTTGTTATATTATATCAACACTGGGGGTTTAGTGCAGCTGTACTTGTTATATTATATCAACACTGGGGGTTTAGTGCAGCTGTACTTGTTATATTATATCAACACTGGGGGTTTAGTGCAGCTGTACTTGTTATATTATATCAACACTGGGGGTTTAGTGCAGCTGTACTTGTTATATTATATCAACACTGGGGGTTTAGTGCAGCTGTACTTGTTATATTATATCAACACTGGGGGTTTAGTGCAGCTGTACTTGTTATATTATATCAACACTGGGGTTTAGTGCAGCTGTACTTGTTATATTATATCAACACTGGGGGTTTAGTGCAGCTGTACTTGTTATATTATATCAACTCTGGGGGTTTAGTACAGCTGTACTTGTTATATTATATCAACACTGGGGGTTTAGTGCAGCTGTACTTGTTATATTGTACCAACACTGGGGGTTTAGTGCAGCACTCCCCTCTGAGCTGTCTCTGCTAAGCCTATCATCCTTTCCCTCAGCACTGGTACCAGAAGACCAGGGGACCACACTGCCTGTACTGGGACCAGCAACATCCTAGTTGTGTATGAATAAAGACATTTATTAGATAAAGAAGAAAGGTGGAAAGATGACTGAATACATGCCTAATAGTTGACTATTGGCTCATAAAACCTTATCAAAGCCTAACTACTTATATTGCAAATATACTGTAAGTGCCTGGCTGTCAGAGATGTTATTTTACATTTACATTTACGAAGCTCGCATCTGCTACAAGACCATGGTGATTGCCTACGGAGCTGAGAGGGGAACGGCACCTCCGTACCTTCAGGTCTAGAAGGACAAGAGCAGAGGAGATAGAGTTAGCTTTAGCAGTGCGGAGAGCCTCCGTGACACAGAGAAGAGCAGTCTCAGTTGAATGACCAGTCTTGAAACCTGACTGGTTTGGATCAAGAAGGTCATTCTTAGAGAGATAGCAAGAGAGTTGGCTAAAGCGGCACGCTCAAGAGTTTTGGAGAGAAAAGAAGAAGGATACTGGTCTGTAGTTGTTGACATCGGAGGGATCGAGTGTAGGTTTTTGAGAAGGGGTGCAACTCTCGCTCTCTTGAAGACGGAAGGGACATAGCCAGCGGTCAAGGATGAGTTGATGAGCGAGGTGAGGTGAGGGAGAAGGTCTCCGGAAATGGTCTGGAGAAGAGAGGAGGGGATAGGGTCAAGCGGGCAGGTTGTTGGGCGGCCCGGCAGTCACAAGTCGCAAGATTTCATCTGGAGAGAGAGGGGAGAAAGAAGTCAAAGCATAGGGTAGGGCAGTGTGAGCAGGACCAGCAGTGTCATTTGATTTAACAAACGAGGATCGGATGTCGTAAACCTTCTTTTCAAAATGGTTGACGAAGTCATCTACAGAGAGGGAGGAGGGGGGAGGGGAGGGGAGGATGATTCAGCAGGAGGAGAAGGTGGCAAAAGAGCTTCCTAGGGGTTAGAGGCAGATACTTGGAATATAGAGTGGTAGAAAGTGGCTTTAGCAGCAGAAACAGAGGAAGAAAATGTAGAGAGGAGGGAGTGAAAAAGATGCCAGGTCCGCAGGGGAGTCTAGTTTTCCTCCATTTCCGCTCGGCTGCCCGGAGCCCTGTTCTGTGAGCTCGCAATGAGTCGTCAAGCCACGGAGCAGGAGGGGAGGACCGAGCCGGCCGGGAGGATAGGGGACATAGAGAGTCAAAGGATGCAGAAAGGGAGGAGAGGAGGGTTGAGGAGGCAGAATCAGGAGATTGGAGGGAGAAGGATTGAGCAGAGGGAAGAGATGATAGGATGGAAGAGGAGAGAGAAGCGGGGAGAGAGAGAGCGAAGGTTGCAACGGCGCATTACCATCTGAGTAGGGGCAGAGTGAGTAGTGTTGGAGGAGAGCGAGAGAGAAAAGGATACAAAGTAGTGGTCGGAGACTTGGAGGAGTTGCAGTGAGATTAGTAGAAGAACAGCATCTAGTAAAGATGAGGTCAAGCGTATTGCCTGCCTTGTGAGTAGGGGGCGTGAGAGGGTGAGGTCAAAAGAGGAGAGGAGTGGAAAGAAGGAGGCAGAGAGAAATGAGTCAAAGGTAGACGTAGGGAGGTTAAAGTCACCCAGAACTGTGAGGGTGTGAGCCATCCTCAGGAAAGGAACTTATCAAGGCGTCAAGCTCATTGATGAACTCTCCAAGGGAACGTGGAGGGCGATAAATGATAAGGATGTTAAGCTTGAATGGGCTAGTGGCTGTGACAGCATGCAATTCAAATGAGGAGATAGACAGATGAAAAGAGAGAATGTCCACTTGGGAGAGATGAGGATTCCTGTGCCACCACCCCGCAGACCAGATGCTCTCGGGGTATGCGAGAACACATGGTCAGACGAGGAGAGAGCAGTAGGAGTAGCAGTGTTTTCAGTGGTAATCCATGTTTCTGTCAGCGCCAAGAAGTCGAGGGACTGGAGGGTAGCATAGGCTGAGATGAACTCTGCCTTGTTGGCAGCAGAACGGCAGTTCCAGAGGCTGCCTGAGACCTGGAACTCCACGTGGGTCTTGCGTGCAGGGACCACCAGGTTAGAGTGGCAGCAGCCACGCGGTGTGAGGCTTTTGTATGGCCTGTGCGGAGAGGAGAGAACAGGGATAGACAGACGCATAGTTGACAGGCTACAGAAAATGGCTACAATAATGCAAAGGAGATCGGAATGAAATGAACTAAACATCTGGGAAAGCGAGAGAGCGGGGCCTCTCTCACTTACATTTCACTGAAACACCCAAATATAACTCTCCCAATTTCCACCTCAGAAACTATAAATGTTGTAAACTACAGCGGTTCAATGATTTCTAGTAAAAGTCTAAACGTTTTTGGTTTCAAGTATAAATAATTTCAAATTTCTTATATTAAGCCAAACACACTGCACCATTTTCTTGTTTTTTAAATTCATGGCTAGCCAGGGGCACGCTCCAACACTCAGAAATAATTTACAAACGAAGCATGTGTTTAGTGAGTCCGCCAGATCAGATGCAGCAGGGAGGACCAGGGATGTTCTCTTGGTAAATGCGTGAATTGAAACATTTTCCTGTCCTGCTAAGCATTCAAAATGTACTTTTGGGTGTCAGGGAAAATGTATGGAGTAAAAAGTACATAATTTTCTTTAGGAATGTAGTGAAGTAAAAGTAAAAGTAAAAAAAATATAAATAGTAAAGTAATGTACAGATACCCCAAAAACGACTTAAGTAGTACTTGAAAGTATTTTTACTTAACCCCTAGAGTCGAAGTCCAGCGCCCGTGAAATCTCAATAAGCAGAGTAAAGAAATCCCCTACAAAAATCTGTCAATTTAAGCTAGAGTATCTTTGCATTGGATGCGTTTCAATCCACCGCCTCCGCCGACGTTGCACTTCCACATCTGGGGTGAAAGGTGACAGAGCTATACCAGTGTTTGTCGACCATGAGACATCCTGAAAATTGGCCTTCTCATAAAATCATCTGAAGCTTCCGAACGAAGTTAGAAACTGTTATGAGCCCTGTATGGAAAGATGAGACCCACAAGCGTCTTGGACTCGACTGGAAGTCGGTACAGCCTATTGGTTTTGCTCTAGGATGCCCACAGGCCTCACAAGACTTGTCTGAAGGGTACCAGTTGAAAAATAAATGGAAGTACTGTATTCGGAAAGTATTCAGATCCCTTGACTTTTTCCACATTTTGTTACGTTACAGCCTTATTTTAAAATTGAATAAGTTGTTTTTTCCCCCCATCAATCTACACACAATAATCCATAATGACAAAGCAAAAACTGTTTTTTAGAATTTTTTACAAATGTATAAAAATTAAAAAAACGGAAATATCACATTTGCATAAGTATTCAGACCCTTTACTCAGTACATTATTGAAGCAACTTTGGCAGCGATTACAGCCTAGAATCGTCTTGGGTATGATGCTACAAGCTTGGCACACCTGTATTTGGGGAGTTTCTCCCATTCTTCTCTGCAGATCCTTTCAAGCTCTGTCAGGTTGGATGGGGAGCATCGCTGCACAGCTATTTTCAGGTCTCTCCAGAGATGTTCGATCGGGTTCAATTCCCGGCTCTGGCTGGGCACTCAAGGACATTCAGAGACTTGTCCCGAAGCTCCACTGCTGCATTGTCTTTACTGTGTGCTTAGGGGTCGTTGTCCTGATGGAAGGTGAACCTTCGCCCCAGTCAGAGGTCCTGAGCGCTCTGGAGCAGGTTTTCATCAAGGATCTCTCTGAACTTTGCTCTGTTCATCTTTCCCTCGATCCCGACTAGTCTCCCAGTCCTTGCCGCTGGAAAACATCCCCACATCATGATGTTGCCACCACCATGCTTCACCGAAGGGATGGTGCCAGGTTTCCTCCAGATGTGACACTGGCATTCAGGCCAAAGAGTTCAATATTGGTTTCATCAGACCAGAGAATCTTTTTGTTTCCCCCGATTGCTCAGTTTGGCCGGGTTTCCAGCTCTAGGAAGAGTCTTGGTTGTTCCAAACTTCTTCCATTTAAGAATGATGGAGGCCACCGTGTTCTTGGGGACCTTCAATGCTGCAGATATTTATTTATTTTTTGTGCCTCGACACAATCCTGTCTCAGCGCTCTACGGTCAATTCCTTCGACCTCATGGCTTGGTTTTTGCTCTGACATGCACTGTCAACTTTGGGACCTTATATAGAAAGGCGTGTGCCTTTCCAAATCGTGTCCAATCAATTGAATTTACCACAGGTGGACTCCAATCAAGTTGTAGAAACATCTCCAGGATGATTAATGGAAACAGGATGCACCTGAGCTCAATTTGGAGTCTCATAGCAAAGGGTCTGAATAAGGTATATCTGTTTTATAATCCATTTTAGAATAATAATGTAACAAAATGTTGAAAAAGTCAAGGGGTCTGAATACTTTCCGAATGCACTCAGCCATCCTAAGGTCTCTACCACTCAGCCATCTTCAAGTCTCTACCACTCAGCCATCTTCAAGTCTCTACCACTCAGCCATCCTCAGGTCTCTACCACTCAGCCATCCTCAGGTCTCTACCACTCAGCCATCCTCAGGTCACTACCAATCATCCATCCTCAAGTCTCTACCACTCAGCCATCCTCAGGTCTCTACCACTCAGCCATCCTCAGGTCTCTACCACTCAGCCATCCTAAGGTCTCTACCACTCAGCCGTTTTCGGGTCTCTACCACTCAGCCATCCTGAGGTCTCTACCACTCAGCCATCCCCAGGTCTCTACCACTCAGCCATCCTCAGGTCTCTACCACTCATCCATCCTCAGGTCTCTACCACTCAGCCATCCTCAAGTCTCTACCACTCAGCCATCCTCAGGTCTCTACAAATCAGGCATCTTCAGGTCTCTACCGCTCAGCCACCCTCAGGTCTCAACCACTCAGCCATCCTCAGTTCTCTACCACTCAGCCATCCTCAGGTCTCTACCACTCATCCATCCTCACGTCTCTACCACTCAGCCATCCTCAGGTCTCTACTACTCATCCATCCTCACGTCTCTACCACTCAGCCATCCTCAGGTCTACCACTCAGCCACCCTCAGGTCTCTACCACTCAGCCATCCTCAGGTCTCTACCACTCAGCCATCCTCAAGTCTCTACCACTCAGCCATCCTGAGGTCTCTACCACTCAGCCATCCTCAGGTCTCTACCACTCAGCCATCCTCAGGTCTCTACCACTCAGCCATCCTCAGGTCTCTACCACTCAGCCATCCTGAGGTCTCTACCACTCAGCTATCCTCAGGTCTCTACCACTCAGCCATCCTCAGGTCTCTACCACTCAGCCATCCTCAGGTCTCTACCACTCAGCCATCCTCAGGTCTCTACCACTCAGCCATCCTCAGGTCTCTACCACTCAGCCATCCTCAGGTCTCTACCACTCAGCCATCCTCAGGTCTCTAACACTCAGCCATCCTCACGTCTCTACCACTCAGCCATCCTCAGGTCTCTACCACTCAGCAATCCTCAGGTCTCTACCACTCAGCCATCCTGAGGTCTCTACCACTCAGCCATCCTCAGGTCTCTACCACTCAGCCATCCTCAAGTCTCTACCACTCAGCCATCCTCAGGTCTCTACCACTCAGCCATCCTCAGGTCTCTACCTCTCAGCCATCCTCAGGTCTCTACCACTCAGCCATCCTCAGGTCTCTACCACTCAGCCATCCTGAGGTCTCTACCACTCAGCCATCCTCAGGTCTCTACCACTCAGCCATCCTCAAGTCTCTACCACTCAGCCATCCTCAGGTCTCTACCACTCAGCCATCCTCAGGTCTCTACCACTCAGCCATCCTTAGGTATCTACCACTCAGCCATCCTGAGGTCTCTACCATGGTCCTCTGTAGCTCAGCTGGTAGAGCACGGCGCTTGTAACGCCAAGGTAGTGGGTTCGATCCCCGGGACCACCCATACACAAAAATGTATGCACGCATGACTGTAAGTCGCTTTGGATAAAAGCGTCTGCTAAATGGCATGTTATTATTATTTACCACTCAGCCATCCTCAGGTCTCTACTTCTCAGCCACACACTGACCCTGACACTCTTCACATACACACATACACACACACTACTGCACCCATGCTCACACCCTAAATACAGTATGTAGCCCTTGTATCTGCTGTCTGTTATGACATGCCATACTCCTTTTGTCCAGACAGCATCAGATACATGGTCTACACATACAAAGACAGAGGGGCGCTGTTTCGCTCGATAAGATGCTTTATCTGAGATTGATGCGTCTTTCTGTTAGTGTGCTTCTTGGTCAAATAATTATCAATAATAATAATAATGATATGCCATTTAGCAGACGATTTTATTTAAAGCGACTTACAGTCATGCGTGCATACATTTTTTTTACGTATGGGTGGTCCCGGGGATCGAACCCACTACCCAGGCATTACAAGCGCCATGCTCTACCAATTGAGCTACAGAGGACCACTGTATCAATATTTCAATATTTTATTTGGACGGGCAAGGAGTTACGGTAGGGTGAGCCTGGCCTCTTAGGGAAGGTACGGTAGGGTGAGCCAGGCCTCCTAGGGGAGGTACGGTAGGGCGAGCCAGGCCTCCTAGGGGAGGTACGGTAGGGTGAGCCAGGCCCCCTAGGGGAGGTACGGTAGGGTGAGCCAGGCCTCCTAGTGGAGGTACGGTAGGGTGAGCCAGGCCCCATAGGGGAGGTACGGTAGGGTGAGCCAGGCCTCCTAGGGGAGGTACGGTAGGGCGAGCCAGGCCTCCTAGGGGAGACACACATTTAGAAAGCGTTTACATCCCAAGTGACCCCCTATTCCCTATATAGGGCACTACCTTTGACCAGGGCCCATAGAGTGCCACTATACAGCCGCTTCTAAATATGTGTGGAGAAACACCTCCTCCTGCTGGAGAACTGAGGAAGTGCACCTAAACCATCTAAACTAGCCACTTATAACAGTATCATTACCATCTGTTTGATATCAAACGGTTCATAGCAAAGTGTTGTTGAAGTGGTTGAAGACAGGTGCAGGTGTATAGAGCTGTAGTCAGTATTATATGAGAGGATCAGAGAGGGTTTTTGTAGAGGAGAGAGGGTATAGTGAAACACTGTGCTGAACTAGCAGCACAGAAATACACTGCACTGTCTTCAGCTTCTCTCAGTTTTGGAATATGTAGATACGCCATTTTCCCAGCTGCACCATCTCCACTCACATTAAAACGCTCTTTAAAGGAATCTTCCACCGTTGGACTGGTGTTTCTCACATACCCAATGAGTTTCAGAGCAGTGTTTTGGGCTGACTGTTGGTACCACAGTATCATGTAGTAGCTTGTAACATTGTGGCTGCAGCTGAGCTGAACTTTATCTTCAGGTCTTTTTAGTATTTCAGTAGGAGTCTGGTGAACTTTGTCTGTTTGTGACAGCCCTGTGGATGAAAACAGACAATATGAAATATACAGTAGCAATATACTTCAGTAGTAAATATATCTTTCATGAGGGACTTAGTACCTGTCACCCATAGTGGTAGAGTTGCTACTTGTATGAGGAGCGTGATCATGTTGATGGTTCTGGAGAGAAGTGTCACATGGACAAGGAGAAAGGGTTTTCAGATAGTCAGAGATGTGTTGTCAGCTAGTGGGAGTGTCAAATGTATTCTGCATCCCAAATGGCACCCTATTCCATTTATAGTGCACTACTTTAGACCAGAGTCCATAGGGGTGAGAGGAAATAAGTCAATAGAGATGGTGAGCTGAACTGAGCTGCCGGAGGGGAAGGAAATGACATCACTTTGACGTCAGAACTTATGTTGATATTCAAGCAGATACCTTGTTCACCTACAGGTCTCCTGTTCAACTTA